>NC_047673.1:24364841-24644841 GCF_011762505.2 Arvicanthis niloticus | reverse complement strand
AGAACAAATACTTTAGGTTTTGTGGAATGCATGGTCTCTGTTGCACCTATACAGTTTATCCATTGTAAAGCAGCCATAGACACATGCAAGCAGTTGTGCCTGTGTGCTTCAATCACACTTTATTTAAAAATACAGAGGGCCACGTTAACTTGTGAGAGCCACTTAATACAATAATAATACAATAAGAGTTATACAAGTGAAAGAATTTGTTGCTTTACTATTTATTTATTTATTTTTTTATATGCTAGGTAATAGTTTTTTGGTGGATTCTTCCTAAGTGTTTACTCATCCAAACTTGGTTTGGGAGGTGGGTTTTATTCCTTCAAGTAGAAATTATTTGTTAGTGTGAAAGGGTATTTTGATTTACAGGCATTCATACTGTGATCTGGAGAGTCAGGAAGCTCTTGTCTCCTTCCAAATTCTTATTAGCTTGCAAATTACTGAAACACTTATCATTTCTGAGGTTTTTTTTTTCTTTTCTTTGCAATAATAAATTTTATTTTAGATTTTGAAAAGATTGAATAGGTTTAAATCTCTCAATTTTACTATAGAAATGGAAAACCAGTCTTATATATAATTCTTTGATTTTTTACAACAGTTTTTCAATTGTTTCTATAGAGTATGTAAATGTACATTGTTTTAAAAATTTCAAAATATTCTCATTCCAACCTTTTGTGAACCAGATTCCCTCTTTAGAAAATGCTGTTTTTTGCTTACATGTGTATCATTCTAATTCTGTAGAAATTTCTAATTAGATATGCATTTTAATATTTTTATATAACAGAATTATGCTCATGATTTTGATTTGACCAATATCTTTTATACCGATTATTGTAATTTTATTATATAATAACTAGCATCATTATTTTTATTATTTAAGACTGCATTTGGAAGGCAACAAAACCTTACTCAGTTAAAAATGTATTTCAATAGATTTTAATAGCTTTAAAGTAGCATGTTAATTAAGGCTATTTCCATTTTCCCATTACCAGATTAAGTATGAAGCATTTGGGGAATTGTTTCTTCATATTTCTTCTTGTTTTTTTGGACACACGCCTCTGTGTGTGTGTGTGTGTGTGTGTGTATGCACGTGTGCACGTGCATATGAAGGGTAGATTTGCAGCTTGTTAGGCACCTGATTTCTTGGGATTGCCAAATAATTGTAAAGAGTCTTCATATTCAAACATTGACAACAGATTAAGTAAACAATATATCTAGTACTTTTTCAAGTAAATGTTCTTTGTAAAATACTGACTTATTGAAAGATAATATACTATTGTGTATTAGCCTTTGATATTTTTTCTTTTTTTTGTTTTTGTTTTTTGGTTTTTCGAGACAGGGTTTCTCTGTGTAGCCCTGGCTGTCCTGGAACTCACTCTGTAGACCAGGCTGGCCTCGAACTCAGAAATCCACCTGCCTCTGCCTCCCAAGTGCTGGAATTAAAGGCGTATGCCACCACTGCCCGGCAGCCTTTGATATTTTTAATATATGTGAGAAAACCATTGATTTTCTTGGCTTGTACAGACTTTTTTCAACATTGTATAGAATGCCATGTATTGGAAAGTTGGGGAGACCCAGCTGGACCTGGATTGACCCTCAGCTTGCTCTTTCTCTTCCTTTGCATGTAGATTTCACTTGAAATCTGTTTATCTAACTTGCCTGTCTTTTTAACCACGCTCTTTCTTTCTTTCTCTTTGATTATGTTTAAAAAACTCATTCTTCTTCCTTTCCCTTCCTCTGTGTACTCACTCTGGGAACATATAAATATGCTTTATACATCTGTCTATTAAATGCTTCTAGTGAGAACAAGTGAGAGTATAACATCAATTATACAGGACATTAATCTTTGAAATACTTTTTTTTTTGAAAGCATTTATCTCCCAATGATGATGAAAATGATTCCTCTTATATAATTGAAAGTGATGAAGATTTAGAAATGGAGATGCTGAAGGTAGGTTTGAACATAAGAAAAAGTTACTTCAAGTTTTTTTTTAAAGAACACTTTAATAATTAAAATACTCAGTTCTAAATCAGATGCCACCACAATGAAATTCATACCCATTGTATAATGTTAGACTTTAATTTTTTCAATTTACATTTCCTAATGTGTAAGTAGTCTTAGGTGTAACATCACGAGTTCTCACATGAGTTCTGTGTCCCTGTTCATCTCTCCCTGGGATCTGGGCAGTGACTAAGCATTTTAGCAGGAAATTGATTTCTTCTCCTTCATGTATTTGCTACAGCTTAGACGTTCTGTTTTTACTAATTCAATCACTCACAGTGTCTGGTTTTTCTTGCTGTTGGTTTTTAATACTGATCACATGTAATTTTATAATGACTGTTTACCCTGTTATCAAAGCGGAAGCATGGATCTGTGCATTTCTATCCCATCACTCAACCTCCAGTTTGTCAAGTGTCATAAACCACGTGTAGACGGAAAAACCTAGACTGGGGGCGCAGGGAAAAGCATGATTTAGTGAGATCAAGTGAGAAATGAGAAGAAATAGACATAGGATGTGGATTCCTAATTAACTTGTACACTTGAGTCCTCTCCTCTCCATTGGTGTCCATTGCTAACATCACAGTTTACCAAAGAGCCTGTTTCCTAGTTAAGAAATATGAGCTAAATCACAACCCATTTACCAGTTATCCATTTCTCTGGTTCATTCGGTTCAAGTGGTACCAAGTATAGAATGCTTGTGGACATACATTATACACTCGATAGCTCTGTTCTCTGAATATGCTGGTAGAGTTAAAGAAATAGAATCATCTCTTTTTTTCCCTCGTTTTATTTTTTTTTTATAGGATTGAAATGTTATACTTTAAAGGACATTCTTAAAACCAAATGAAAAAATAGAAGGCCTCATAAAAAGTGAAAATAACTTGTGTTAAATGAATATTCTATGTCACTCCTTAGTAAAAAGTTTTATAGATAAAGTAATTTGAAATATTTTTGAAATAGGGGAGAAAATACATATCAGAAAAACTCTTTATTTCAACTCAGTAGTATTTCTTTCCTAAAATTATGTGAATCATTTGTTTACTATTCCAAAACACATTTATTGCTTGCACATAATTTAAGCATCATCTTTTCTCAAGAAAGTGCAATTGACATGTAACATAGAGAAACTTATTCTAAAAGTAGTATTAAGAGTATTCATTGTACCACTTAGAATTTTAAAACATTGAAATCCAATAAAAAAAACTGGTTAAATTATGCAAATTTAAAATTTACGATAGATTTCCCAGAGGCCATTCATTATATGCTATTAATGAACCTTGTTTATGCTGGCCATGCTCCATCCTGGCCTTCTGCCCTGAAGCCATCCTCAGCACGTATTTATAGAGGAGCACACATGTTCTTTTGTGCTGTTGTTTGCACATCTGCCGGTTTTCAACCAAATTGTAGGCTTCGTTAATAACCCTCCTTTTGTACTCGGTAAAAAGATACTGTATTGTCAGTGTTCTGCTTCAAATTTCTTTTAAACTTCCAGTCTTTAGAAAACCTAAATAGTGACGTGGTGGAGCCCACTCATTCTAAATGGTTGGAAATGGGAAGCACTGGGAGCCTTCCTCCTGAGGAGGAAGATGGAGAGGGAGATGAAGCCACCAGAGAGGAACAGGAAGAAGAGGGTAAGAAACAGGTTGGAAACAAACTCACCTCCCACTGACTTTGGTTTTGTGCCAGTTTTCCCGTGTTTGGAAGTTTAACAAATTGGTGGCATATAGTTACTTCTCCGTTCTGTAAACCAACCATTCAATTCCTCAGTGCTCTTGTCTGTCTGGAACTGTGGTGGATGAAACCTTTAATCCTGAAGTGAAAGATTTGGTTTGGGTCCCAATGAAAGTGGTGAAATAGTTTACTATTTGCTTATACTGAATGCCATTGTAAATGATCCAAATATATGCAGTCTGCCACTCAGGAGCTTATGGTTTACACAAGTGCCATGCCAGAGAACTTCCTTATATTAAATTAAATGTATACATTTATTCTATTCTATAGAATAGTAAAGGAGTGTGCGAATGATAGAATTGTCATCTAAGTGTAAACAACCATCGTCATTTTGTCAATTTCGTAGTCTTCTCAAAATGCGGAGCTCTCACTATACTTACAATATATTGTGGTGGGAAAATGTGGACATTTTAAAATCATTTTGGAAGGTATTTGTAACTGTATTGATGAAATATTATCCTCTGCTTTCTTTTATTAAATGTAGCCATCTGTTTGATTGTTAAGATACGTGGTAATACTTATTTTTCATGTTTCATGATAGCGTATTTAGAATTTGTGTTTTATCCTTTCTTGGCTGCTTGCAAGTCTTTGCATCTAAGGACTGACAGTGGTGGGCACTTGGGAGAGCTAATGCCGCCCACCGTGTGGCACAGCTGAAATAGTTGGCTAAACATTTAAGTAGCTATATTTACCTAACTAAATGGGACAGGTAGTTAAATTAGATCAAGGGACCTGAATATAGGTAACTAGATTTAGTTTTAAACAGCTAAATGACAAATTTATTTTTTCCTGTATACTTAATTTGGGATACTAATTCATGTTTATCATTAATTGAAAATTATTTCTAATATGAAACTTATATTGGCGTTTCTATTGTTTGCTTTGGTTCGCTTCATTCTGGATTTTAGATCCTGCAAGTTTCTGATTATAGACTGCTGGGCCTCTCTTTTCCATTATTGCTGAAGTGTGAAGCACAAGGCCAGTTCTAGGATGTCAGTAGTGATCAGAGGATTTGCCTAGTGTCATGATAGGAGTCTGTAGTCAGGTTTGTCTAGGATGGAAACAATGGGTGTTGCCTATCACTCTAGGCTTTATGAGAACCATGGAAACGAACATTTTCCTCCTCTTACAAAGCATATTTGTTTTTGAACATAAATGTCAATTTTATCATTTTATTTATTTTTAAGACCATTTATTGCCGGAACCCAACGCAGAGCAAATTAATTGCCTCAAGACCTATTTTGGCCATTGCAGTTTTAAACCGTGAGTATGATCTCAATTAACTATATTATGTACTTAATTTTTTTTCACAAAGAAAAAGAGTAAATAACCCATCCCCCATATCCTAACAGTAGCAGCCTATTTTTACTGTAGCCTTACATGTCAGATATATATCATATGTAAGTGCAAAATTATTTGAAGTATTAATTACATATGTTTCTTTGTCCTTTATGATAGGAAAGGAAGTGGTTCTATTTTTCTTTAACTGGGTGGCTCTGTGTAAAAACTACATAATAGAAAAAGAATTTCTCTCGCTGCTGAGTTATCTTTTATTGAGCATGAAATCAGAGGAAAGGCACATTCCTGCCTGTTTTCTGCAGGTGTCCCGAGGCACACTGTTGTGAGCTCTCAGAGAGTTTGAGAAGCTGATGGTTTATTGTTTTAACATCCCAAAATATATTCACATCCAAAGGGTTGTCTTAGTCAATGTCCTGTTACTGTGAAGGGACATCATGACTACAGCAACTCCTATAAAGGAAAACATTTAATCAAGGCTGGTTTACCGGCTCAGAGGTTTAGTCCATTATCATCATGGCAGAAGGCATGGCAGTGTGCAGGCAGACATGGTGCTGGAGAAGGAGCTGAGAGTTCTGCATGCCAATTGGCAGGCAGGAGGAAGAGAGAGTGAGACACTGGGTGTGGCTTGAGCTTCTGACACCTCAAAGCCCACCTCCAGCGCCATACTTTCTCCAACAAGGCCAAGCCTAGTCCAACAAGGCCACGCCTCCTAATCTGTTCAGATGCTGTCACTCCCTGTGAGCCCATGGGGAGCATTTTCATTCAAACCATCAGAAGGGCACCCTAATAACTAGAAACAATGAGGGGAACACAGATGAGATTAGGAACAAGTACGTTTGAATAAGACCAGTAAGAAAGTAAAAATCCAGACATGGTTTTCCCAGTTTTGAGAACTTAAAATAGAATTCATTGAAGCATTTTTCCTTCTTTTAATAAACTATAGCCTATGTACAGACGAGCACACATAGATGTACAGAGAAGTGAATTCTGTTAACTCAGCGAACTGGTATAGACAGCACTCAAATAAGGGTAGATTGTCTTCTGCATAAGCAGAAGATCCCATCTCTGGTTGATTTCACCTTGTACCATCACTTTACACAGGTCTTATTTCAAACCTACATCATTCCTCTTATTTATTCTAAAATACTGACTGACTTTTTGGTCTATAGTACAAAGCTGGGGGTTTATTTTATACTTTAGATATGTGTAATAAAATTAAATACACATACTACATGGAAACTAGCAGTCACTCTGAATGAGAAGTTAATCCAAAAATCATTTTTTGTCTTAAAAATTCTAGGAATATAAGTATATATTTATATAGGAATATAAGTATATATTTATATAGGAAGCTCCAGAAAGTCTGAAAGAGTTTCTTAAAGAGCAGAAGTTAAATAGATTTGAACTTGTGCATTGGATGCTATCGATAAAACATTTTACTTTGTACTTTCAAGGGTTCAGTGGAAAGTCATCCATTCAGTATTAGAAGAAAGAAGAGATAATGTTGTTGTCATGGCAACTGGTAAGTTATATAAGTTATACCTAAAGTAAATAAGTTAATCATTTAAAAATCATAAAGGGTTTAAAGTGCTTAATCTTCCACAAACTTAAAACATAGGAGGAAGTGATGGGGAAAAGCTTCCACACTTATGCATGAATTTCCATGTGAGTCTACTTATTCTGCTATATAAACACATTATAAGAAGAAAGTATAACATCAAGAGTTTCTTTTTATTTATTTATTTTTGTATTATTTTTATTCAAGGATATGGGAAGAGTCTGTGCTTCCAGTATCCACCAGTTTATACAGGCAAGATTGGCATTGTCATTTCACCCCTCATTTCCTTAATGGAAGACCAAGTCCTGCAGCTTGAGTAAGTAGTGCTTTTACTGCTCCACCATTGCCTTTGATTAGCAAGTGGAAACAACATTTCAAGACAGGATCTTTTATTTAAATTTATTTTTTAAAATTTTAATCTTTTTTTTTTATATACTTCAGATTATATCCTCCTCCCAGTTCTCCCTCTGACTGTTCCACATCCCATACCTCCTCCCCACTCCCCCCGCCCTTGTTTTCAAGAGGATGTCCCTCCTCCACCCCACCAGACCTCTCCACTCCCTGGGGCCTCCGGTCTCTTGAGGGTTAGGTACCACACAGGTATAGCAAGTCTCTTCTCTCTGAGTCCAGTGCCCCTTTGCCCAGTTGTCCCTCTCTGTTTTATAACTATCAGATGATAAACGTGAATCTAGTTCACAGGATTATGTTTTGGGAGTTGATCTTTATTTTTATTTTTTGGGATAGGGTCTTGCTATGCATAGTCCTGGATGGTGTCACTCTGTCCTCTTGCCTTGCCTCGCAAGTCTTGGGCTTACAGAGCATGCACTTCCATCCCTAGATGCATTCACTAGTAGCAAATGAGGCGTTCGTGGAAGAGTTTACATTCATTCTTGAGTTCCCTAATTCAGGGCTACCTGATTTCCCTGATCAAGTTTTAAAAGGACTGATCGCTTTATGCCAGTTAGCTGTCCCAGAATTCTTTTTTGTTCTGCTATCTGGGCTCCTTAGCTTGCTATGAGGTATATATAAAAGGTTACCTTTTAAGATATGTTTTGCCGGGCAGTGGTGGCACACGCCTTTAATCCCAGCACTTGGGAGGCAGAGGCAGGCAGATTTCTGAGTTCGAGGCCAGCCTGGTCTACAAAGTGAGTTCCAGGACAGCCAGGACTACACAGAGAAACCCTGTCTCGAAAAAAAAAAAAATGTTTTTATTAGTTCTTTGAAAATCTCCTACATGTTTTGATTATAGTCACCCCTCTTCTAACCCTAAGTTTCCCTTTCCATTCTTTCTTGAAAGGCACACATTAAAGACTTGCCTCCTCAGTAGGCTCTTGAAGAAATAAATATAGCAGGTTAGCAAGACACAAAAAGCAAGAACATTTGGAAGACGAGGAATATATGTTATTAATCTTTTTGCAAATGAAGTTTCTGTTTTAAATGTGTGTACTCATGCAGAGTATTTGTCTCTTATAGAATGTCCAACGTTCCAGCCTGTTTACTTGGATCAGCACAATCAAAAAATATTCTAGGAGATATTAAATTGTGAGTAATTTATGTAATGTCACATGACATTGTGAGATGTATATTGAGTAAGATGTATAGACATTCCACACTTTGCTTAGCTGGTTCTTGATGAGCATCTGAGGGTTTTCTATTTAGAGGTTGTAGTATCAGAAGTGCGCTGAACCTTCATGGACCAGTTTCTGTTTGAGTCTACATGTTCAGTACCCTGTGTGTATGCTCAGGAGCAGAATTGGTGGGTTTAATTTCATGTTTAATTTTTTAAGAAACTGCCAGACATTTTGAGAGCGATTCCACCACCTCTCATCTCCAGCAGCAGTGTGTGAGAAGTCCTGTTTCTCGTCACTTCTGTCATTTCTTAGCTAGCCATTGGCTTTAGACACTTCTAAAGAATCCCATTGTACTTTCAATCTGCTTTTGCCTGGTGACTAATTATGGTGAGCGTCTTACGCTTACTGCTGTGTGTTTATCCTTGTGGTGGTGTCTGTTCTAATCTTTTGACAGTTTTCAGTTTTTAAATTCTGTTTTGGTGATTATTTTTATATTGTAGGTAGAAATCTCATATTTATATGTACTTTGCAGATGCTTTACTTGTTTATGGCCTTTCTTCTTCTTTCAATAATTCTTTTGAGGAGGAGTGGGTTTTCAGTTTGATAGTCTAGTCGCTAGTTTCTTATAGATTTCTCCTTGAGTATTTAAGAAGTCTTCCTAACTGAAGGTTATAAAGATGGCATACTTTCCCTTAAACATTTCCCAATTTTTTATGTTTGGATATATAATTAACTTGTAGCAAAAATGTTTATATTGTGTGGTGTATTAGTTTTTTCTTATACGGCTTTCCAGTTGTTCTGGCTCTGTCTCTTCTCCACTGGATCGCCTTTGTGCCTTTCTCAAATAATGAACTGAGTAGGCATGTGCCCATTACTTGCTAAGAACATGTTTCTGTGGATCTGTCTGTCTGTCTTGGCTTCTGTAGCTACAGTAAAAGCCTGAAGTCTGGATTACAAGCCGTCCAGTTGTGCACTTTAATTTCAGGGTTGTGTTAGTTTTCCTGGATGCTCTTTGGTTCCATGAAGGTTCCGGTGTCCACTTTTTAACTGAGATGCCCTGAGTCTGGCTCTGTAAAGAAACAGCTAATTTTCAAGAACCTGGGATGCACTGGCGCTAACTGACTCATCTCAGATCAGTTTTCTAGTAGGAAGGAGAACTGAGTCCAAACCTTGGTAGAGTGATGTCAGACTTTATTATTTTTATTGTTTCTTACAGTAATTAAAAAACTGCACATAATTTCCTGGAGATAAAGTAAAATTTATTGCATGCTTAATAAATTCCTTGTGAAAATATAATGTTTAGCATGTAATAGACACTAAAATATTTATGGAATGAATGAATTAAAAGCTTTGAGAACTTTTTATATAGAAAATTAAGTTTGATTTGATATGTTTTTATATGGTAGAGACATGCCATAAGTAATCTCTAGCCTTTTTTATAAAAATTGTTCTAATAGCAAATTAACAATATAATATAAATTATAATACATATAAATAATACATATATATATAATATATATGTGTCTATATAACATATAATACAAAATATAATATGAGATAATGCAATACAAATTAATAATACAAGTACAATAATAATTAAAGGAAAAAGTGAGTTTTATCCTAAGGATAAAGGAGTCTCACATGGCTCCTGCTTAGAAAAACTGGGCACGGAGAGTCCAGAAGACCTTTCTATGTGTATTCTCTTGTTACATTTTCTTTGTGAAGAGTCAGTCACCAAGTAGAGGAAGCAGCTCTGCTTCCCCCTTTGACATTTTGCTGAATGGTTGATCTCAACCAGGTGACAATATCCTAGACTTTGACTGAGTGTCTGTCCTTGTAGGCAGAGTCCATAGAATAAACTGGGATGCTAAGAGAATATCCTATAGAGAACAAGGACTCTGGGGCTTAGTTCTCACACTTGGGATATATTGGTTTTGGAAAATATGCCAAGTTTATAAAGGCTTGACCATTTAACTTGGGTATATTGTTTTTGGACTGAACTATTAGAAACCATAATTTGGCTTATAATTCCTGCTTAGTGGCAAATGCCCCATGACAAGAATTGTTATATTTATTTTGATGGATTGAAGACAAATCAAAGGACTAAGATATCTGAATATGTAAATATATAACATTCCTTTGGTGTTGAGGCCCACATTCTGCCTCAACACTTTTGCCTCAACGCTTTGGGGGCTAAGTGCTCTGGTCAAGAGAGAGAGTGGGGCTCTTGGGGCAAGAGACGCGAAGAAGAATGGAGACAAGACAGGGTGTGATTCAGTCTCTCTTCTATTTTCTCAAGTCTCTCTCAAGTCTCCCCTATTGAAGGGAATTCTGAGGTATTTATATACACAAGCAGGAGAACACAGGTGAAAACATTTTACCACGTGCACCATACAGCTGAGGTCACTAAACAGCAAAACAAGCTATGTGGGATAAACAATATATTTATCAGAGTGTGCTTCAGCTGTTATAGGCTTTTGAAAACCAAGTCTTTCATCAGGGTATATGGTTCCAGATGGCTGCAAAGTTGATCTAGCCGCTTTCTACTAAAGTCGGCTCCCAACACTGGTTTTTTAATAATCAATATGATGTGTTACTTAAAAATCTATTGAATATTTTGATTTTGTTGTTACTCATTGGCTGCTTTTTTCCCCCTCTTGGAGTGTCTCAATTTCTGTTTCTGTTTGTCTTTACAGAGGCAAATATAGGATCATCTACATAACTCCAGAGTTCTGTTCTGGTAACTTGGACCTACTCCAGCAACTTGACTCTAATATTGGTAAGTAATGAAATAGGACTTTGGTGAATACAAAGTAACCGATGCACAGTGGAGACTAAATTCCAATTTTGTTAAAGGCTTATTTCAAATATTTGCTCCTCTAGGAAATCTCTGACCAATTTGATGTTTGTCCCACTTTGTAATACTGTATAGTTCCCCATTCCATAGAGGTGCGACTCCTGGGTTAGTGTTCTATTACATACAAGCATGTATGCATCCCTGTCACACTGTCAACTCTTTTGAGACATCGCTGCTCTTATTGGTCCCTGACTCCTTCATGTAAGATGTGGCACACAGTTGTTTGTTCTGTGCATTGTTGAATGAACTCTGAATCCTAGAGTCTGGGATTTGTCTCGTTTCATATTCGGAGTTTAAATGGAATCAGTGTAGTGGTTCCTCATTTTTGTTCATAAGAATCACCCTTCAAACTTTGGAGTAATGCTGTTAAACAGCTTATTCTTAGAAAATATAAATATAAAATGAGTCAAATGCTGTGATATTGTTTATGCTGAATCATTTGTGTTTTGTTTTTGCTTTTTGGTGGTAGAGATGTGATCAGGTTTAACTAAGAGCTCCAAAGGAAACAAATGCCATCCATACTTGAAATTGTCATTTGAATTTTATCCAACTTATCAGATAAAATTGTTTTCCCAATTTGTAGGATTTTTTTTTTTTTTTTTTGAAGAATTAGGTATTGAGTAATTTCATATAGGTTAAGTTTTCAGTATTGTCCTGGATTGGCTAGTTGAATGTCAACTTGGCATAAGCTGGGTTCATCAGAAAGGCGGGAACCTCAGCTGAGAAAATGTCTCCACAAGGTCAAGGTGAAGGCAATCCTGTAGAGCATATTTTCAATTAGGGATTGATGACGGAGGACCAATCCCATTGTGGATGGAACTATCCCTGGCCTGGTGGTCTTGGGTGCTATAAGAAAACAGGCTGAGCAAGCCATGGGGAGCAAGCCAGTAAGCAGCATTCTTCCATGGGCTCTGCATCAGCCTTGTATTGATTGGTGTTACTTGAAGGTGTGACAGTAGAGAAAGAAGCTCACCAAGATGTTAAGCCATCATTTTTGGAAGGAGCAGAGGGGTTCAGCCTTCTTGGGAAGGCTCATTCCAGTTACTTTGTTCAAGCATTACTCAAGGTTAATTGGACCTGGGAAAGGTTTCAACCACCACAGTTATCTGGCCTTTGCTGCTTGAGGGAGCAGACAACCTACACAAACCTCAGTCCCTTTGACCGTGCCTAGGCGTAATCAAAAGTAAGAACTCCAGGTTTGCCAGGAGCATCCTAGGACCAAGGTTTATGTGGCTGCAAGCTCTCACTTACTACTGAGTGCAGACTTTGCAGGGAGACATTTCTTCAAGGTTCAAATAATCTCAAAACAGTTTCTCAGCCACTCCTCATTAACCCAAACATAGCAGAGGCTTTGCTGAAACATTTCACTCAAAGCTAGACACAAAGGCTTTACTCTCCATTTCACTACAAGCTCCTGCCCCCAGGTCTCTTCCCTGCTTGAGGTCCCACACAGACTTCCATCAACGATGAGGGTGATGTGAAGTGTAAGCCAAATAAACCCTTCCCCCTCAAGTTGCTTTGGTCATGGTAACAAACACGTGTACCATATCACTTAATAGTGTTTGTTTGTCTTCACAACTACAAAGAAAGCAAACTTTTATATTTCAGTATGTGTTGAAACCAACAAAGAATGAGAACATAAATTAATATATAAGGAAATATATTATTGAAGTGTGCCTATGCTCTCTGCTAGCTCTCGTTGGCTAGTTTTTGCCTATAATGGAAAACAAGCTTGGTGTGTATTCTATAGTGGCCGGAAGGAGTTCCTTTGAGCATTTCACTATGAGTTAAGCCTGACTACCTTATAGATCAATGTCATGGTTATATCTAAAAAACTGGTTATCAGTAACTCTGTATTCTGAGTATATTTTATTCCACTTTTAGTATTTGTTTTAATTTATAATGATATTAAATTAATAATTACTGTAAGTAAATAAACATTAAAAGCTTTTGATAAGTAGTAATGACTTTTTATGAGGTAAATAAATGGTCAATATTGTAGAGCCGAGGATATAGATCAATGATAGTGTTTGCCTAGCGTGCTTCAGGCCTGAGTTCAAACCTCATTCAGTTTTATTTATTTTTATTTTTACTCTGTGTTGGTGTTTGTGGCCAGAGGGTAACTTATAGGAGAAGAGGAGATGTCCTCTCCTTTAACCATGTGGGTTCCAGGCATTCAGCTCACTACTATGCCAAAGGGAAGTGGTTTTACCCACTTCCTCTTGCTCGCCCCAGCCATTGTATGTCTTGTTTATTGTGGTTTTCTTTCTCCTTCCTTTCTCCTTTGCTTCCTTCTTCCTTCCCTCCTTTCCTTTTTCCCTCCCTCCCTTCTTTTCTCCCTCCCTTTCTTTCTCCCTCCCTCCCTTCCTTCCTTCGTTTTCTTCCTTCCCTCTGAGTCAGTTTAGGAGAATGATTCAGGAGGATCAGATAGTCTGACCTCTCTTCTGTTTTAAAAACATACACACAAGCAAGCAAACAAAACCAGATAACATGTATATATTTTTCATCACTAGAGCAAAATTCTTTGCTTTTAATAGATAAAAATATTTTCTCTGGTTGATTTAGAAAAAGGGATAAGCAAAATGGAAATTTAAAAAATTTAAAAAATATTTCCCACTGGCTTTTGTTTGCAGGAAACTGTAAAATGCCTACAGTAATGGATACACTCAGGATGTTATTTGTACAGTAGTCTGACATTTAACTAATCAGACTTGTCATTTTTGGGTAAATGTTACATTTTTTTTTAAGGAGTCTGGATCTACAACAGAAATAGCAAGCATACGTTATACGGGGTTACACGGGGTGCCTTCCCAGGTGTGCCTGTGCTTGTCTTTTAACTTCGGGAATGAGACTTGAGTGACAGATGCCTGAATGAAATATGTACAGGACCTGGGAGGACACTTGAACTTTTACGTTCAAAGTGAATCTTACCAAAGCTTGCCTGAACTAACTCTGCAGGTCAGCGTTCGTCTCTCTTAACTGCTTGTCAGATCTGCAACTAAAGCCTTCTAAGTCATTGAACTTAAACATCTAGCCATTTTAATTTCTACCTTCAGAATAGGTGTATGAATAACACTGGAATTTCCCCAGTCACTCAGTGGTATAAAATCAACATTTGTTCCTCTGCTTTCTTCCTTCTGAGGACACCAGTGTGGCACATAATCTCAATGAGTTGCCGCTGGTTCTTTTGTTTCCTCTTCTGAGTTGTGAGATCCTTGAGGTCAAGTATATTTTGGTTGTCCTGAAAAGGGTTGACTTTATTTTCTTATTTAGATAGGGCCTCCTGTAGCGCAGGCAAGTCTTGAACTTTCTTTGTGGCTGAAGGTAGCCTTGAATTTCTGATCCTGAATTACATGCATGTGCTATCACGTTAGCTCTTAAAGGGGCTTCAAATCATAGTGGCCGTGTAGTAATAGCAATGGAAGTATATTTGTATTAAGCTCTTTCTGGGCATGGCCTTACCTGAGTATTTTATGTGAATGTTCTAATTTAACCTTAGAGTAGTAAGAAGTGTTAGGTGTTATAACTATCTGCTGTGTATTATTTTTACTTATGATGCTGGTGGTGGTGGTTGTTATGATGGTGGTGGTGATGACGGATGGTTGTGGTGGTGGTGGTCATTGTGTGTGTGTGTGTGTGTGTGTGTGTGTGTGTAATCCCACAGTACGTTTGTAGAGGTCAGAGAACACCCGTGTAAGAGAACACAGTGGGAGTCAGTGCTGTCTGTGGTGTCTGAGGGTTGGACTCAAGTTTCCAGGCTTTTACCCCCTGAGCCCGCTCAGCAGCTCCCCGTTGTAGCTTTGAGGAAACGGAGAACTGAAAAGATTTGTAACTTGCTCAAGGCTTTGTGTACAGCCAATCTAATTCTAAAGCACTTGTTTTAAATCACCTCACTGATAGAATATATTAGCAAATAACAAAGGGTTATTTTTCTCTTAGAAGTATTAATTTGATAAGGGTAAAGGCATCACTAGTCCTTTGAAATGTCTGGAGATGTCTTGATAGATGATTATATAATAAAACCCTTCAAAATGCATTAAGACACCATTGATCTTGTTTTAGTGTGTGGTATGGGGCGGCGTGAGGGCTGTGTTCCGTTTTACTCCCTACTTTGCACACGATGGGAATTCATTCTCCCCAAACTGTTTTATGTTAGACAGCATGGATGTTGTCTTGTCTTCAGTTATTGGCATTTCAGAGGCACTTCCTGCAACATGATATGTGCTTGATTGCCAATAACTTTGGTTCTTAATCTCAGTAGAAATGTGCTATTTGCCTCCGTTGATAGCTAATCTATAAGATAAGATTAACATTATTACCAAAAAGAAACAGAATAGTTCTTTTGAAAGGACATTGTTACAGATGGTTTATAAGTGATAATTTTGGGACAAAGTAATAATAAGCAATTTATGTCTTTGAGGAGTAATAATGAAAGCTGAAATAGAGTGTGCTATTTGAATTATGATGTAAATATTTCCTTTATGCCAGCCTCTTTTATTCATTTCTCCTCTTGCCTCCTATTCTGACTTATGAAGTTTGATGTTATCTGGTATTATTTATGCTTCTTACAGATGTGTATTTTTGAGCCAAATACTTTGATTTGGCTTATAGTTTTTGTAAGGCAGATATTCTGATAGTTAAAAAAACAGTATTGACTGAGCATTTTTCTTCTTGAACCTTATTTCTCCCTGTGTATTTTCTTTTCTTTTGTGTAGGTATCACACTCATCGCTGTGGATGAGGCGCACTGCATTTCTGAGTGGGGTCATGATTTTAGAAGTTCATTCCGGTCGCTGGGCTCTCTTAAGACAGTGCTCCCATTGGTAAGCTTGGCCAGATCTGATGCCCCCACCTCACCCATCCCAGCTAAGGATTGACCCCAGGGCTTCTGCTATCAGGCTAAACCCCCCAACTCCAAATTTACTGTCTTGAAGTGACATTTTCACCAAGGGCTTTCCAGGACTGGATAATGTCCAGACAGCTCAAGACTTCTTAATAAAAGGGAGGGCATCAGATGTGAGCAGGGGTGGGGGGTTTATTTAGTTCTTAAAATTCTAATGGTGGCTTCCTTTTGAGGTTGGCATGCAACTTATTAAGGAATACTCTTAACAGGAATGGCCAACTTTTGACATTGGGCTGCTCCAGTGTCATCTACAAGGTTCATCCTTAAGAAGTATAAAATTGTGTTATTAAAAACCATCACAAAGACATCTCAGTGTTTTCAGTTCTTGTGTGCCTTTGTGTTGTGTCACATTTCTACTGTCAGGGCACACACAGGTTGGATGCTCTTCCCTGGCACAAGAGCTGAAAAACAAGTTTTGAACATACCAGTTTAAAAATGGCAATTACTATTCCTTAGTGACAGGGGATACTGTTCCAGGAACCTGTGGATGCCTGGGAACAGCCCCTCAATGTAAATTATGCACAGTGGAAGAATTTTAAAACTGAATATCTATGACAATATGCTATAGTAAAAATGACCACAGTCATTATTCTTGATGGTGTGGATCATGATAGCGTATGCGGCACCTACAAGCACTTCCTAGTTTACCTGTGTGTCTGGTAACTGAGATGGTTAGAGGTAGCTAACGGGGGAGAACACGAATTGTGTGGATACTCTGGATCATTCCTCCGTGGGGAGAATGGGGTGACATCATTGAGAGTCTAGTGCCGAATTTCATCATGTTACTCAGAACGCTGTGTAATTCCAAAAATAAATTGCTGGGCGCTGGTGCCGCATGCCTTTAATCCCAGTATTCAGAAGGCAGAGACAGGTGGATCTCTGTGTGTTTGAGGGAAGCCTGGTTTATAGAGTGAGTCCTAGGACAGCCATGGCTGTCCTGTCTTGGGGGAAAGATAAAGGAAAATATAAGGGGTTTTTGTTGTTGTTGTTTGTATAACTTTTCATTTAGTATATTCAGACTGTGGTTGGTCACTGGAATCTGAAATCAGAAAAGCAATTGTGGATGGAGAAGGTGGGTGCGTAGTGGATAGAGGGGGTGGGTGTGTAGTGGATGGAGGGTGTGTGTGTAATGGATAGAGGGGCGGCTGTGTAGTGGATGGAGGGGGCGGGTGTGTAGTGTGTAGTATGGCTTTGACATACAGTTCTTTCATTCTCTTTTTTTAAGTAGTGCATAACAATGTAGTTACTTTGTGTTCCTTACTAATTGGCTGTAAAACGGGCTGTGGACTGCATTATTTCTACTCATCACAGTCTGTAGAAAACTTTTAGGTTGTTTGTTGGGTTTAGGGTATTATGAATGAGGATACTATAAACATTTGTATATATTCTCAGGGTCCAGATCAGTGGTTATAAAGCCTGTGAACATAAGTTTTAGCTTCCTGGGATAAATGGCAGGGTTGAGGGTGCTGGGTCCTATGGGAAGTGCTAGTTTCATTCCCCTCCCCCCAAAGCCCCCAGAGCTACTCTCTTTACTGCTCTGTCCATATCATCCCCTCCCCAGCAGCGTAGGAACAATAGCTTCTTCTCACTCTGGCCACTGTTTTGTCTTAACTACTGTGTAGTATTTTAGCAATTATGATAGGAGTGGAGTCGTTGTTTGTGTTTTTAATTTGCATTTCTCTAATAGCTAGTGGTGTTGAACATCTTTTGTGTGTTTCTTATTTGGTTAAATGTCTAGTTTAATTGGGCTTTTTTTTTTTTTTTTCTGTTAAGCATGGGGGAAGGGAGGGATGGAGAGACGGGGAGGGGGGGGGGATTGTGCTTATGTGCATGTACCTGTGCAAGGTGCTCTACAGTGCAGCCCCTGCAGAGGCCAGATGTTGATACTGCTATCTTCCTCTGTTACTCTCTACCCTGTTTTATTTGAAACACAGTCTCTCAGTAGCCAGGGAGCTCCTCAGTTGTGCTAGACTGGCAGGCCACCAAGCCCCTGGGTTCTTTCTACTCTAGAACACTGGGCTCCTAGGTATGGACGCTGTGCCCGGCTTTTATGTTGGTGCTGGGGACCTGCTCTTAGTTTCTGATATTCACCGAGGGAGTCACCAGTCCCTCTGTTAACTGCTAAGCATTAAATGTTTATGAATGTGAGTTCTTGGTCAGCTTGAAAACATTTCTTTATAAATTTTACTTTTTTTCTCTTATTTTCACCGTCTTTTATAAAGAAAAAAATATAAATTGGATAAAATTCAGAATACGAATTTTTTTCTTTTATGGATTTTTGTTTATCAGTCTCAGATCTTGAAATTTTGTTCCTATAGTTTTTCCTAAAATGTGAACGATATAAATTTAGGTCTGAGAGGGTACTGAGATGTCATGGCAGGCAAAGAGCTTGCGGTGCAAGTGTGAAGACATGAGCTTGAGTCTGTGAACATGACATGTGCCTGATCCCACACTGTAAGACAGAGGGAAACCCAGGGGCCTGCCCCTCCCCCTTGACTGGGTGAAAAGAAGGCTTTTATCTACTTAATTGCTTTTGCCTCTTTGTCAAAAAAATCTTTCGACTATGTTTGTGTCAGCCTGTTTTTCCCGTCTGTAGTCTGCTGTATTAATTTTGATTGAATTAATGAAGTTACCTATATTTAGGCCCTGGTGATAGACAGTGTGCACAAGCGTCACAGTTAAATGGGTTAAACTGAGAAAAACATCGAAAGTTTTTATCCTTTTGGTGAGACTGTCTGACTTAGTTTCATTAGTCATCAATCTTACATATTAATAGCAAATTGCTATGATTAAAATTGCTTCTTTCTGTTTGGGTTTTCTCATAAAGATTTGACTGAGCAGTGATTAAGTAAACCAGTCAACAACAGTAGAAACTTACTGCTACAGCTACCACATATAATATTGAAGGAGACCAAAACTAATATATTTGAGGTCTAAGTATGTACCAGATGCTCTTGTCTCAGCCTTCGGGACCGTTCATTAAGTTAGCCATTAATACCATCATATCTCTTCAGTTGTCAAAGGACAGCACATTTCCCTTGTTTTCTTTCTTTCCCAGCATGCCCTTCTCCTTAGGTCTCTTCTGTTCCCTTGTACTTTCTTGTTTTATCAAGGTTGGCATGCCTGGCACCTAGTTTAGACTTTCTCTCTCTTCTGTGTTCTAATACCATCCAATTTTGGAGAACCCTCAAATTTACAACCTGGATGAGTACCACCAAGATGTGACTGAGTTCCTCTGCCTTTACTAGGTATTGTACTACATTTTGTTGTAGCAATTTTATTGAATATAAACCACACATATTATAGGAGATTTATAGGATATGTATATACATATGATTGTGACTTAAGGGTTTGCTCTTTGGGTTCCTGATAGGTATCTCAAACTCAACCCATCTAAAACTCACTCATCTAGAACATCCCTTCCACTCTGATTGCTTTTCCCTCAGATTCTATCACCTTGTTTAATAGCAGCACCAGAGAATTTTGCTTTACAGCCATGTCTAAACAAGAGATCCTCCTGCCTCAGTGTCCCCATTGCCTGGATTGCAAGTGTGTATCACTCCACCTGGTAGCTCTTTAATTTTTACCACTCTGAGCCATACATCTCACCAATAAGGAAAGCCTGTGAGTGATCTTCCAAGTCTGTACAGATGCTAATCACTTCTCTCTTGATCCCTGCCACATCCCCTCATGCTAGCCTACATCTTTCTTCCTGTAGGCTATTACAATAACCTCTTGGTTTCCATCTTCAGTCTATTTCAATACAGTGTTCAAAGTGATACTTCTGAATCTGTCCCATAGTTCTGTGTCTTCTGTGCAGTATGCCATTTTACCCAATAAAGGGACAAATTGATGGTATCAATCTCACTGAGGTTTATGTTACGTAGTCTTTCACTTTCATGCCCATATTCTTAATGGAATCCATCACTGAATTAAGCCACTGGGTCAGCTTATAGCCATCATTATCTAATTGCCTCTCCGTGGTTGAGTCTGTTACCTGGGAATTCACTCTTCTACACACAGATAAGGCAATTTGTATCTAAACCATAACAAAAGGGAGTTTTCCTTTTTTCTTTTGGTTTATATAAGCAGGGGTAGTATCCAACTCATAGCAGTTGCTCAGTAATTACGTGAATCAGGTAAATAATTCTGGTCAGAAAGCTGGCAATTAGCGAAGTAACTTTCCTGTATAGGTAGTTATAAAAGAGTTGGGTAATATATAACTATACCATAATATACTGTGCTGATTTCAACACAAATGATTTGAAAGAGACAAGCTATATTTTCTGCCCTTAGGTGGCTCATAGTCCAGCGAGGGAGTTGAGATCCACATCCAGGAAAGTAGACGCAATAGAAACAAATTGTACACCATGCATGGAATGGTACAGGCCATACAGAAAGATGAGTAGTGTCCATAGCACAGGCACACATGGGAGGCAAGTGGAGGGGTCCCACAGTGCAGGTCACTGAACACTGCTCCAAAGGACTGGTTCCCACTGATTTAGGATGATTTAATGAGACAGAGCGAGCTGTGGAATTGGAAATCAAGAAGGCTGCTTTTGTAATCCTTTCTTAGGCCTTTGATCCTAGAATTGTGTTAAAGGAGTCTTAAATATTTTAAGCGGTTCTCAAATACTCTTCAGGTGGAATTAAATCTTTTATTATATCTAACTCTGGACATAATGAGATCATTTTCAGTTCGTCCAGTGATGAAACAGCACATTCCTTCAGTTGAGAGTCTTGGCTGTTTCTCTAGCAGTGGCTGAGGATTCTTTCCCCTGTGGTTTTAAGAGCACACTGTTACAGGTGGTAAGAAACGCCACCTGGTGGATATTAGTTTTCTTAGTGTCCTTGATCTTACTGTTTTGATCCTATTTCACTGGGATTACTGTTGGATTCACTACACCAAATTAGTATAGCAAATCTAAAAATGCTCAAAACCACCAAACAGTTAACACAAAGAGCCCATTTGGAAGGAATCACAAAAGTGAGGCCAGAGAAGGAGCAGACGGGTGAGAAAGTTCAGCATAGCCTTCAAAGTTTGTATATAACCAGGAGGATGTATTTTTGAAGACCCTGAGGTATATTGATCCTTTGCATTAATTTGTTGTAAGGACTCATTGAAAAGATCAGATTGGTAGACACTAAGTAGCTAGAATAGGAGATTAACTAAAATCTGTGTGCACCATGCAGAGTGTGAAGTAATTACATGACCCAACTTAGAAAAAGGATAGTTATATTTTCTCTCAACCTTTGTTTCATGGAGTATATAGTTAAGATTCACCTAAATGGACAGTGTCATGAGATTAATCTGCACTGTATATGTATTAGGTTTTGTTGCTCACTTTGCCAACAACTGCTGTCTCTTACCAAGGAAGTCAAGGCTAGCCAACTTAAAGAACAAATTCCTTGTGCTAAGAACTTGATATTAGTAGACACCAATATAATTCAGCACGTGACCAGTTTTCTTCTCAAAGTTAAGCAGGTTAGACTATTTATAATTGTGCTGTAGCCACAAAGACAACCTGGAAGTGGCCCATCAAATGAAGGTGTATGGTCCCATTTCTCAATACCGGCCTGTGTACTATTCGTAAGCCTTGTCCTCGACTAAAATTTTCACATTATAAAATACTGCAAACTTCTGAGGGATCTGTTCTATTCACATTAATTTTTGTGACTGTTGTTTTTCATTCTACTTTTTTTTAGTTAGAAGAGCAATATTCCTTACTGAGTCTTTGGAATGTTGTATTGAGTTTACAATTTTTTTTTTTTTCTGCTAGCAGTCTGCTTGACTGAGGACCTTATGAGAAAAATGGAAATTTTTACTAAAAGATCTAGCAACTGTGTAGCTCTGTCTTTCTCCTTTCACTTTTTCTTAAGTTGAGCCCTTGCCAGAGTCAGTGGGGAATGTGCCAGCATTTGAAATTCTCCACCGTGGAAATTTTCATACAGAAAGAAATCTCTTCCACTATTTTGTGACTGTACTAGTTATAATGGAACCCTTTTAGGTGCTGGCTCTATACTCTAAGTATATACTCTATAGCAGTAAGTACTTAGGATGGTTTTATATATGTTTATGTGTGTTGTATGGAGTCCATGTGTGTCTGGAGGCTACAGGTCATTCTTGGGTGTTGTTCCTTAGCTACAATCTACATTGTCTTTCAGAGACAGAATCTTTCACTGGCCTGGAGCTAGCCAAGTGGGGTGGACTTGCTGGCCAGGGAGTCCCAGGGACCTCTATATTTCTTTTATATTGGCGTAGGACCACAATCCTTTCTGGCATGACAAGTGTGCTCAGAAGGCAGGCAGTTCATTAAGCCAGGATGCCTTCCTCTGAGTCTCTGTCTTGAGCAACTTGTTTGACAAGTCTGTTCAGGATGACAGGCCATTTACTGAGGTCATCTACCTGGTGCCAGTATTCCCAACTGGAATTTCAAGCATGTTTCACAATATCTGGATGTGTGTGTGTGTGGGGTCGCGCATGTGCACATGCATATGTGTGACACGCTACCTCGCCGATAAGGAGCATGTCACACTCAAGATTCTTCTGACAGCGTCTTTTATTGTTACAGCTCTTTTAGTTAGAAGGATGCAAGATGGAGAACAAAGGAAGGACCCCAAGCCCCAGAATGTACTGACTTATATACTATCAAAGAGACATGATCTGTCCTCATTGGCTTACAGACTGGGGTCTCATTTACATATCCACTGATAGTACTATCAGCGGGAAAATTCGCGCCGTGCACACAGCTGCAGACACCAAGGCCAAGAAGAACCAGGAACAGGAAGCCAGCGCCATCTTATAATGGCGAGCGTATAGCTACTTCAGCAAACGCAGCATGGCTCCTAACACATATGTATGAATGTGTGTGTGTGTGTGTGTGTGTGTGTGTGTGTATGTATGTATGCATGCTGAGTGTTCTGAAGGTGCTGTTTGACAGAGTTCTGGTGCTTGGATAACTTGGACTGACCCTTTACTACCCTTAGTGGATATTCTGGCCAGAGGCCAGAGGAAGGCATCCTGGCTCAGTGAACTGCCTGCCTTCTGAGCAGACTTCTCAGACCAGAACTTTACTGATAGACCACCCTTGCTTAAGCTAAGGGGCTGAACAATACTTTAAGAATCAGAGAGAAAGGATGGTGGTCTTATGCCAAGTATAAAAGAAATATAGAGGAAGGAAAGGAAGAATTACCTAAGGGTTAAAAATGGAACTTTTATAGAAAGCCAAGTTTCATATAATAGGTAGTAGGAAATAACTTTTGATCTGTTAGTCTTATGCCAAACTGAAACAGAATCAAATTCAAACAGAGTCATCTTGTCTGTAACCACAAGGCTTTACAACATCAATCTTAAGGAAGAAGATATTAAATTTAAAGAAAATTGATTTTATCATCATGTTAATATTTAGTTCTTATAAAATTGCTGTTTGCTCACTTTGTCCCTCTCTCAGTATTCCTATGTAATCAAGGAAAGATTTGGAAGAAAATTTATTTTGAAAAGCTGTGTAATCAGTGAATAAAATTTCTGAGAAAATGATTTTATGTATAAATAAAGCTTGAAAGAGACAAAAGTCAGAGTAGGAAAAGCCATGCTGAGATGTGCTTCCTCTCTGTCCCATGTCTCATGAAGTGGATGGCGTCCCTCCCATGTCTGATCCTTCCTTCCCTGCCCCTCTTGCATCCACTCTTCTCCAGACCCCGCCCTCTCCCTGCTGTAATGCTTTGTTGGATGTTTTTCTATTAGCTTCTGGAAAATGAATCTATGCCCATTCTCTTACTCTCACAAACATGTGATTTGTCCACTCATAGACTGTATTCCTTATAAGAACGCCTAGTCTGTTTTTAATAAAAGAAAACCTTGTCTTCTTTTTCAAATGCACTATATCATAAAAACTTCTACCTTTATCTGCATGTGTAGTTAAGCAAGGAATTTCCTAGTACATTTGCAAAGTGCTTGATAAAAAACATTTATGTCGATAAAAATTCCTTGTTCATGTAGGGTTAAAAATGTAAATTCCTAGGAAATTGTAACATTTCCCTTTAAAATGTTAATTAAAGTTTTTTTGTTTTTTACTTTTAGTTATAATTTTTTAGACAGGGTCTTACTGTGTAGCCGGGGACAAACTCCAACCCTACTCTGCTTTTCCTCACCCTCCTGAGTGCTGGGATCACAGGTGTGCCCCCGCCCCTGACAGGATCTTTTAAACACACAAGAGTCCTTATTGTCGGGCTTGTGTCTGTTATAGTATCATCTTAAATCGACCACTAATCAGCTATTGTAATGCTTCATTAAAGAATCTGATTTCTTCAAAAATAGGACTTTGTATGACTTAATCACTACATATACATTCCCAACTTAGAGAACAGTCTGACTATTAGCCTGAAGATTAATTTGGGGTTACATTTTAAAGTGGTTTCACAAATTTTAAAATAGACTATATAAAAAATGATACTAATTACTTGGTTTCATTGAGTTAGTTTATTTTTGTATGACTTTGGATACATTTTAATCTAATTAAGTTATTTTAATTGTAAGAGTAGCTTTTTCTTAATTAATTTACTGCTGAGGACCAAAGCCAAGGTCTTGACAGGCTTTCCCACTGAGCCATGCCATCAGCCACTTACCTGTTCCTCTCTGTGTATGACTGAAAATAAGCTTTATTTTTCTAAGCAAACAAAAATTAAATAATGCTTGAAGCTTTGTCTAAATCTATATTATCTTTATTGGTAATATTTATTTTATATTGAACATTTTCTATTAATTTATATTGTTCAAAATAATGAGTTTAATTATATTTCCATAATGTATTTAATGTGCTTTGCTCATACTTATCCCTAAGAGACTGTATCTTATTTTAATTTTAAGTCAAATTGTATACATATTTCTTTGCGAATTAGCAAACTGCACACACATTTATACTTATATACCAGATACATGCTTAAAAAAAGTTTATGAGGTAGTCACTGTATATTTGGATAATTTTATTAGGATGTTGTTTCCTCTGTCTGTAACAGATAATAAAATATTTTTAAATAAAATTGAATTCTTGGTGATAGAACAGCTAATGATTTAGAAATAAACTTTAAGACAGCCTTTTTTTTTTTTTTTTCCTTCTGATAATGAAATGTTACCAGGGCTGAATTTTTCCCCATTATAATAGTGATGAAACAGGAAACATTTACCTGGAAGGTATTTTGCTCACCTACCTATAAATTTCTGAGCAAAATTTTCTTGTTTTTTTCTGCTCCTGATTTTGCTGCTCACCCTGTCTAGAACTGCTGGGAAATAGCCTATGAGTTGGCTGCTCAAAGAATCGGGTAGTCAGTCAGACATGTCTCACTTCCTGCATATTTGGTACATCCAGGATGGCACTGAGAACTCAGTAAGACTGAGGAGAGGTTGCCAACACTGTTGGGAGACTTGCTTCCACAGTTGAAAAGCCACATGCCCATATAATTTTGAAGAAAGCTTCTCGAGAAATAAAAGATGAATTACCTTATATAGCTAAGTTATTAAATTTATAACCCTGCCAGAGCTTATGTACTGTGAGTTACAGATTATTAAAACAAAACAAGATCTAATCTCTGTTAGCACTAAAATATAAATGGCTAATAAGTAGTTTTAATTTAGTGGGACAAGATAAATTGCATTGAAATCTTATGGATTTAGTGTTTGATTTAATCAAGTAGGATATAACTTTTCTCTTTTAAAAACAAACACTTTTTTCTCTTTACTCAGGGCTGGAGCTCAGCAGTAGAGCACTCACTAAGCATGCCAAGGTCCCAGGTTCCAGCCCCAACACGACAGAAAGAAAGAAATATTTGAATAAACCAAAACGATAACCTGAGTGTCTTGGACATAGTTCCTGTGTGGTCATGACTATTGGTTTGTCAGAAGGCAGTGAAAATCAATGGGTTTCTTGCCTTTTAAAAATCCGTTTGTATTGTATTTCACCCAGGTTCCAGTCATTGCGCTCTCAGCTACTGCAAGCTCTTTGATCCGGGAAGACATTATACGTTGCTTAAACTTGAAAGACCCTCAGGTCACCTGCACAGGATTTGATCGACCAAATCTGTACTTAGAAGTTGGACGAAAAACAGGGAATATACTTCAGGATCTAAAGCCATTTCTCATCCGAAAGGCAAAGTAAAGATAGAACTCTAGATGAAATTATTTTATAAAGAAGTTAGTTTATTCTTTCTATTTCTTTTTGGTATATATTTAATAATGTTTCAAATTTTATGTAGTCTTGGTTCAAATTAAGTGTAATATTAAACAATAAATTCAGGGACCTAGATTAAAGCACATATAAAAATATTTCTATTAATTCTGTTAGAATGGGATATAGTATAATTTGATCATATTCACCCCTTATTTCTCTACCAACTAATCCCAGATCTACCCTATCTCTTCACTGTGCCCCAACTTCACACCATCTTTTATTTATAAATAACACATCAGCTCTCATTTGTGCTGTCCATATGCTTCTGGGTAGAGGGCATCCATGGCTGTATGGACAGATAGTCAGGAGCAGTACCCTTAACAGAAACTAATTCTTTCTCTCCCAGAAGCTATCAGCTGTCCACAGTCCATCCCTCGGTTAGGAGTGGGGGCTTGGTCTAGTGAAGTTCATGAGCACAGTGGTCCTGCCACTACCAGGAGCCGTGGCTTTTCTCCACTCTTCTCTGACCATCGGCTTTAGCGTTCTGTTTGTCCACTCTCGCATGGCATTCAAAGCGTTTATATTTGCAAGGGCAGAGGGGAGGTGGGCAGGAGCTAATTCTCCAGATACTATTTTTATATTGTTATTCAAATAGGATATATGCTTTCAATAATTTACAACTAGGGTTTGGGGATTTAGCTCAGTGGTAGAGCGCTTGCCTAGCAAGTTCAAGGCCCTGGGTTCAGTCCTCAGCTCTGAAAAAAAAAAAAAAAAAAAAAAAAGACAAAATAATTTACAACTAAATGAACAAACATGACATGAGCTTTTCTTATGAGGTCCGTCTGCTTTACTAATTAGATGATCTACCCCTGTTGGAGGGACTTTTTAAATAGTCTGTATGGAGTCTCTACGTGTTCTAAGGACTGTCTTAGATGCTTTATACAAGTGATCTAGTTAAATCTTCTAACATAAGGAAGTACCTCTGTACATCGGTATTTTACTGATGAAACTGTCCATTGCACTTCTAAGATTTGTTTTTGAAATATATTTTAAGTTTTATTTTGTATGCTAAGAACCTTTATAATGCCATATTCTCTGTCCTGCCTGCTGAGTGAAAAGTTATTTTTATTATATGAAGTATTTTGAATAATGCAAAATAGTTTTCTCCTACCAATTCCAACACAGACCAGATCTAGGAAAGTAAGAACATTGTTAGTGTTTTCTTCTTTCAGAAAGGATGCAAATGGAAAGACAGATCCTAGGTTTAAGAAAGGGCTAGTTTTTGTTGTGGCTATTAGGGAGTAATTTAAATACCACCTGAGCAATGCTTGCTATTCCAACTAGAATAGGAATATGATGAGCGTATTGATAGGGTTTTGCTGGTCTAACTGCCTCCTTGAATCTGTTGTTACATGTTACTTTCCAGTAAAGGGAAATGTTCTTTTGCCAAAGGCTTCTTCTAAACTAAATGTTTCTACACTCATGCCATTACCTAGCCCCTAATCTTTGGTTCAATACACATTTTTAAAATATCTATGGCTATTTTTTATACAATATGGCTATTTTTAAAAGTGCCCATCATCTTTTGTGATGTTGTATTTTCCTATTTTTTGGCATTGTTTGCCTTAAAATATCTTATGCAAATGCCTTCTTCCCATATTTATATTGATTCTGGTAATGGCGATTAATTTTTAGCTTAGATTTCTCTGGTCTCTCCTAACACATCTATCTCCTTGGTGCTACTTGATGTATCCCACAGATAATCAGGTTTATCATCTGCACACACAGCCTTAAACCTTGGAGTAAAATTTTATCTTTGAATCTTGTGTAATATTTTATGCAGCAATGAAACTATTATCTCTTAGATAGGCTAATCTATTGTGCTGTCTTTCTAGATATATTTTTATCCATACCTTGTAAGCTTTAAAATCATTTTTTTTAAACAAAGCGATCTCTGGTTTTAACTTTAATTTGGGCCAATATTTAGTGCCAGAGCTTTGCAGTCATGTAACAGGTTTCCACATTTGTCTTTCCAGTTTCCAGTCTTTGGCAGTTTCAGGGAGTTGGAGTGTTTTTTTCGGTCTGCCGACTTTGTTAAGACTTTTACTTAGTAGAAAGCAAAGATTGTGAGATCCCAAACTACAATAAAACATATGTGTAACAGGTGTGTTTGCTTTTTTCATCCCCCTACCTCTTCCCCGCCCTCTCCACAGTTCTGCCTGGGAATTTGAAGGTCCAACCATCATCTATTGTCCTTCGAGAAAAATAACAGAACAAGTTACTGCTGAACTTGAGAAACTGAACTTAGCCTGCAAGGCATACCACGCTGGCATGAAAATCAATGAAAGGAAGGACATTCATCATAGGTTCCTGAGAGATGAAATTCAGGTATGTGGACCAACCATCGTTATTTGAATTCTTCATATATGTATCTGTCAAACATTTATGTACCAAATTTAAAAAAAAATTTTTTTTGTTGCATTAAGCAGCATCACTATTCTGATAAAGATAATCATTGAATAGTGAAAATGGATGCAATAAACCCTACAGCTTAGTGTAAATAGCAAATAGCATATGTTTCTAAGCTACACAGAGAAGCAACACGAGCTCTGTCAAAGTAGGTTTTGTAATGAGAGTGGCCATCGAGGAAGATGAAATTTGAGTAGAGTCTAAATATGTCAAGTTCACCAGGTCAGTAGGTAATGAGGGCAAAGGAATTGGCTGTAGAGCCCTGAGGAGGAGCAGCAGGTGCAGACACACTGTCACATGAGTACATTCTGGGCTCAGAAAGGAAGAGTCTGAAGTGGTTGGAGGGGAAGATGATCGGTAGGAATGAGCACAGGAATAGGACACTGAGAGAAGGTTAGACCCTCACAGGAAGGCTGCTCTGGGTGGTTGACCAGCTTAAAGATGAGAAGGATCCATGGGTAATGGTGCTCGCCTCCCACCCGAAATCATCTATTGTCCTTCCTGTTCTTCGCTATGGTAGGAACAGCTCTAATGCTTATGAGAGACTTTGTGCACGTTTATTACTTTTATTACCTCAGCGACAGGGTACTTTGCTGGATGCATCTGGCTTACTGTCTGCCCTAGGTACTTTTCTGTTATGCTGCTGACCCAGGCAACTTACAGAAGAAATAGTTTATGGGGGCCTACAGTTTCAGAGAGGGAGTGTGTGCTCACTGTGGAGAGTGGGCATGATGCTGGGGCAGGAGCTGGCAGCTTAAGCACCATGCAGAGAGAGCTAGCTGGAGGCATGGGCCTTTGAAATCTCAAGCCCAGCCTTAAAGGCCACCCTTCCCAACAAGGACATACTTCCTAATTCTTCTCCAACAGTTCTCCCACCTATGGATCAGTATTCAAACATAAACCTGTGAGGACCATTCTTATTCAAACCACCACACTGACAATATATAATAATTGAAACGTTAATATCTTAAAAGATATCTTAAACAATCTTTAGTGATTTTTAAATTTTTCCTTTATTTTAGTAATCTTTCATTACAGTTAATTTTTGATGGTTGTCCGTCTGTCTGTCTGTCTGTCTGTCTATCTATCCACTTACCTACCTACCTACCTACCTAGTTACCTACATACCTACCTATCTGTATTTGTGCATGCCCTTCTGTGTTTTCTCTTTCTAATGCAGAAAGTCAGTAATTTGAATCTATATTATAAAAATTAAAGTTTATGTTAGCTAGAATAGTTGCATTCTAACTAACGTGAGGTAGTGTCGGTAGAATCCTTCCTGGTCATATTCAAAAGCTTTATATGTGTTTTGAAACCTTTTCCTTTCTTAGCACAGTGAAGTACATGAAATCAGTGTAGAATTGTCTGGACTCTTAGAACCGATTACTTTTTGTTGAGTGTTGAATGCCTACTGAATTCATGAGTGTAATGATTTCTAAATAGCTACTTTCCTACCATTTTACAATGGATTTTCATTGCTTGGCAGGCACAGAGCTGACCTGTAGCTCTTCAGATGTTAGACTGTTGCTTAGAACCATTTTCTATTTTATAATTTTAGAAACAAAGGGAATTTCCTTTATTTAGTATATACTCAAATCCCATGTACATTTAGCTTTCCATGATTTGTTTATAATTGTTCTCAAATTTTATCCCAGCCCTTAGTTTTGTCCTTCCTACATTTGCCATTTCAAGGTGGCTTTTCTTTAATGAAATGGTGAATACCTTATTTGGTAAAATAGCTTTCATTTATATCTAAAAGTTGATAGGAGTAGTTTAAAAATCTTGTGAGTTGATCTGTTAACATCAGATGAAAACATGATCTGGTGGAGCTTAGAGCTCATTGGTTATTGACTGCTAGCTGGCTTGAGCTGGCTTCTTTGCCCATAGTATTCACTTTCTACATCTGTGCTGTTATCAGCACGCTCTCCCCCGTCCTTTGCGTGCTCTGGTTTGTTTAGGATCTTTTGTTGTTTTCATTTCCTATGCTCCTCCTTTCTCCTCTCTGTCCTTCTCCTGGACCAGCCTAGAGCATACACTGTGAACAACACTCACATTTTACTGTTGTATCTTCAATGAGACGTCTTGTCCCCTCCCTGCTCCCAGGCCTTCGATCTAACTCTGGAGGTATTTATTGCTCTTCCTTGACATCATTTCTTTATACTGCTACCTAAATTTTTGTCAGTTTTTATGATTCTCTATTGACTCGCCACTAAAAATCGTGGAAGTTCACCAGCCTTTCCCTCCCATGTCTGCAGTCCTGGGCCCCTTTCCCTTCCCCGTTGGTTTAGATCTTAACTCTGGTTAGATGTGATATGATTATCAACTTAAGCATCTTACCTTTTATCTTTATAATATAAGGCTATATGGTTCTTCCACATATTTTTGTATTCTTGTTATTAAAGGTTTTTATTCTGGGTGCTCATCACTAATTCTCCTGTGAGTTCTTCCCAACCATATACACTTTATTTTGGTATGTTTATTCACATTAGGTCATTTGGCAGTTTTATCCTCTTGGTGTTATACCCATCTTGATGAAGCTTCGTTAGCTGCATTCCACTTGGCAGTAGTGAATGATATTATACTTAGAATAATGCATTCTGTCATCAGGAGCGGACACTTGAAACTTGATAATAATACAAAAGTTTTATTTACCATAGCAACTGTTTCTCATAGCTTCAGGTATCCAGAGAAACTGTTTTATTTGCTCCTTCTTATAGAGATGAACACAAATCACACTTTATGGTCCCTAACCTTTAATCTGTAATTTGGATAGGTTATCTTTTAGTCTGTAAGTAAAGTTATATTTAGTTTAGTTTTACATTGGTAAGCAAGCTGTTGTTTTATTTTACAAGTTTTAGTTATGCTGAAATGTAAATTTTTTTTACTCTGCATTGTTGTTCATTCTCAGTGTGTCGTAGCTACTATAGCTTTTGGAATGGGCATTAATAAACCTGACATTCGCAAAGTCATTCATTACGGCGCTCCTAAGGAAATGGAAGCCTATTACCAGGAAATTGGTAGAGCTGGCCGTGATGGACTTCAGAGTTCCTGTCACTTGCTCTGGGCTCCAGCAGACTTTACCACAACCAGGTAAGAATGCTTATTGTTTTCACCTTACAAATTCCTTTTTCCCTTTCCAAGAAAGTATTTGAGGGGGCATCCAAAGTATCAAGTGATCTCCAAGTATATTTAAAGGGACCACTGAAAAGTGAGCAAAACTAACAGAATATCCCCAAAAAGCATTTTTTTTTTTTGGTAAGTCTTATCCCATAGGAGGTGATCCAGTTGGAGTTAACAAGGTCGGGACTCTGTTTGGACATAGGTCTCATGCATACTGTCCTGTTGTCCAGCAGTGAGCAGTTCCCACACTTTAAGTCCTCAGGTGATACGGCTCCAGTTTTATTTATGCGGGTACCATGTATCCAGTGCTATAATGGTGGTTATTCTAAAAGATGTATGTACTTCTTGTTTGACTCTCTTTACTGCTGTTTCTATGGTTAGTTCTGTATGTAAGTACATGCCACTGCTCACAGACTGAAAATCGCCTTGTTGATAATCCCCAAATAATCATGTAACAGTGGATTGACAGAGTACTGTCATAAAATAGTATATGTTCATGGTTTAAATTCAAGAAAAAGAAAACCGTCTACTTAAATACTAACTAAATTGTCACTTACGTTCTGTCAGATTATATTAGAAACAACACCTTCAATTTTAAAAATCGTAGGGACACTTTACAAGTTATTTATAGGGAACCAGGAAAAGCCAGTACAGCTCAACCAGTGAGCCTACCAACATAAAGGACTTTTCAAATGCTCCTCCAGGTTCATGAGTAAGCTAGGCACTGGCAGCTAAAAGAGTAGCATTAGATAAGAAAAAAGGGTTGTTATAAAATCTAAGGTCTTTCTAGGAATAGTCAGTAGATTTTACTTTGTAACACATAGAGCTGAACTCTGGTTCCCTGAAAGCAAGCATTCTTAGCTACTGAGCCATTTCTCAAGACCAGGCACCAGAGTCTTTATCAAGGCTTTTAAAAACTAATTTAAAGTAAGTTGGATAGAACACATCTATGCAAGCTACTATTAAATTTGGAATATATCAAATATCACTTGGTTAAGAACAGATCTTATTTTATTTGCGCATTATGCTGACATGCTGGAAACATTATAGGCCTGAGTTGTACAATGCAATCTCACTAGTAGATATAGTTATGGTTTATGTGGGTTTTGAAAGGCATGCTGAGTGGTTTATCTCATTAAGATTGATCAGGAAATAATAGCTGTGCCAGAATACCCATGCCATTGTTACTTAGTATCTATGGTGACTTGTTCTCTTATACCAAACAGCACAGTGTTTGTATACAGGTTATATCCTCTCCTACTTTCTTCCTAGCTCACATAGAACATCTATTATAAAGTAAATGATGTGTAGATATTTAGTTTTACACTGTAATGGTTAGGGAATAATGACAAGAAACATGTCCCAGTGTGTTTGGTGCAGATGCAACTGCTGTAAGCCTGATTGGGGTTTACCTTGGGGTTGGCTGACTCTCGAGTGCTGAATTAGTGTGCAGAGCCAAAACATTAGACCTTTTAGCACAGAGAGGCTACTCTGTATCAGGGATCAAGGCGAAACACTGTAGAAGGATAAATGGGATAGAGCAAGGATTGAGGGTGAGTTTGTACCATCAAGATTTTGAACCAGAAGAAAACAGTGGGTTTCTGGATCTCAGCTGTAAGGGTTACTGTAACCGATAAAGTTTTAGTCTCTCATATGCTAAAATTCTATGATAAGGGAAAAAACTTGTCTGAGTGATTATGCAGTGATTTTAACTAACTAATGTTTATTTATTTATTACTTTTGTGATGCTGTATATCAAATCTGGGCCCCCCTCATGCTAGACAGCATATGTCGAGTCACATCCTCAGAGTCTATTATGTAATTTTATGTTTCTTTATTGTGTGATTTTGTGTTTCTTACTGAAGAGCCATAACAAGGCAGCGTCCCAATCGTTATATTTATTACACTTGTAGTCATACCTGGTAGTTACTACCATCTTTTGTTTCAAAGTGAAGAATTGGGAGAATAATCTCAATTTAATAAATCTTTGATTTCTCTTAACGTTAGTGATGTTAGAATTGTTAGAATTTATGGTTTTTTTGTGAAATGAGTTGTTTTAACTCATTTAATAGTAGCAAACAAAGAATAACATAATAAATATTCAATTGAGTTTCTTTTCTCAAATGAAATGAACATGGATGAATTCAAATAAATATATTTCATCCCAATCAAATATACTAAGATACAGATCTGAGTATAGGCATTTTTTCATGTTCATTCTATCTCTGAAGGATAAGGAAACTAAATGAAACTGTTTTGTTTGTTTGTTTGTTTTACAAATATATCACCTATTAAGTGTGAGATTGGATAGTAACACAGGAGTTAGTGTTTTCAGTTTAGGATGTTTGGAGAAAAATATACACGTGAGTAGTGCTGTCCCTTGAGAACATATTTTTGAATAATGGATCATTTGTACATTCATATTTTCTATAATAGAGAATTGTATACAGATATTTTGATTAAAGAGATGGCTGGATATTACAAACGTTAGTGAGTGAAGTCCATAATGATGAAGTTCAGTATTATCATTTAGTTCTTATATATTAAATCAGACTGTTATATTGCAAGATTTAAAATTCATTTCATGCAGACTTTCTTGATGCTTGGAAAAATATGCCTGGAAGATTTTGTGGCCTGATATTTGAAATTCATGGAATTTGGTCACAGGATGCTAGAAAGTGACAGTTGTGATGATATACAGTGGCACTGATGTTTAAAGATATAAGCAAACATACTATTACTGTTATCTCACAATTATAAACAAATTCATTATTGTGACTACAAAAATTCATTACAACTCACCAAGGAAATAACTCAATTCTAATACTTTACTATTGTCCTCAAGTGCCCTGCAGTGCAGAAGGACAGCTTTGCAGGGTTGAGCTGTCCTCTGAAAAGCCAGTAGGAATAGATAAAGGTTCAGACTGGAGTGATGAAGATAAAGGCTCACACTGGAATGACAAGGATGAAAGTTTACACTGGAGTGATGGGAATGGAGGCTCACACTGGAGTGAGGGGGATGAAGGGTCATACTGAAGTGAGGGGGATGAAGGTTCACACTGGAGTGAGGGGATGAAAGTTCATACTGGAGTGAGGGGGATGAAGGGTCACACTGGAGTGAGGGGATGAAGGTTCACACTAGAGTGAGGGGGATGAAGGGTCACACTGGAGTGAGGGGGATGAAGGGTCACACTGGAGTGAGGGGATGAAGGTTCACACTGGAGTGAGGGGGATGAAGGTTCACACTGGAGTGAGGGGGATGAAGGTTCACACTGGAATGAGGGGGATGAAGGTTCACACGGAGTAATGAGCCTCTTTCAGTTTTCCTTACATAGGAAATATTACATATTTTAACTTTCTCAGAAAAATCCATTATAATAAGAGATGAATTTTCTCTGAAAAGTTCAGGATCCATGTATTAGAAGGCTTTCTCGAAGCTATGATGAATGAGGTCCATAAATCAAAATGGAAACCTTCAAAGTTATTGACGGAACTCTCTTGTCCAGGGCATCATTGGGAAGAACGCAGGCATTTGGGGGGATGGAAATGATTTTTATTGTGATGCAGTAGGGGTGGTAGGGGTTATTAAAAGCAAAGTAATAAAACTGGCAGTATAAATTTAAATATTCCTGTGATTTTTCAATTGGCAGGAATCTTCTTAATGAGATCCGCAATGAAAAGTTCCGGTTATATAAATTAAAGATGATGGTAAAGATGGAAAAATACCTTCATTCCAGTCAGTGTCGGCGAAAGTACGTATTATTTGCTTTTATGAATTAGAAGCAGAGGTCTTTAGATGGTACTTTTTTAAAAAGTTAATTTAAAGTGTTTTTAAAGAATATTTGCTGTATACATGCTGAACTTTATCTGTGTTTAGATAAAGTGAAGTAATGATGACAAGTAGATACAGTAATGGCGCTATCATGCCATTTTGGGTGGTGGGGTTAGCATGTCTGTATTTGTTCTTTAATTTAAAATTTTCTCTTCATCAGAATCATCTTGTCCCATTTTGAGGACAAACGACTGCAGAAGGCCTCCCTGGACATTATGGGGACTGGAAAATGCTGTGATAATTGCAGGCCCAGGTAAAGATCTCTTCCTGATGAACCTTCTAGAAACCGTTGATTCTCTTTCTCTTCAAAGCCTGTTTCATTAAAATTTGTTTGATATAAGTATTTTAGTTTTTTAAATTGACATAGTTACTTTACTTAAAATAAAACAAAGTGAAGAGGTTTACTTTTATACAATAAAGTCATAAAACGGTAGGCCTAGTTAGTCAATAGTTGCTTTTAAATAGGAATAGCCAGCCTAAATTAAAGGCATCAATTATTAAAATTGATTTGAAAATCATTCTACTTGTAGTTTAGCATAAGGGCAAGTACAATTTTGCAGATCGTTTAAAAATGATGAAATATAAAATACTACGAAAACACTAACCAAAAGAAAACTTAAGTTACTACTTTAATATTTAGTGGGAGGGAGCAAAGCGTGTTATCAGGGATAAAGCAGGACAGTGAACAACATAAAGTCTCAGAGTTTTCCAGAAAAATGGCACCAAGCATAGAGAGAGAGAGAGAGAGAGAGAGAGAGAGAGAGAGAGAGAGAGAGAGAGAGAGAGAGCCGGGAGATGGAAAGAACAGGAGTAGGAGGTGATGGGCATCTGTATGGTGGCAAATCTTAAAACTTATAGCTAAGTTTTGTCCTGGACACTGCATCAGGCAAGCTGATGTTATAGTGTTGAAACAACATTCATCGCCCAGCAAGCCTGTTTTTGCTAAGGCTTTCAACCCAGAGAGGGTAATTATTGAGCACAATTTTCATCTTTGAAGTCATCTGATCATAAATAGTATTCACATCTACAAAACATGTTTGCTGTGGCATTTAGATTATTTTTTGACCAAACAACAGCCCCACTTTGTCATGCAAGCCATACAACCCAGAAGACATAATCCCAAATGTGCACAGCCTGCACAGAAGAACTACAGAAGCAAAAGCAGGGAGCAGAAACCCATGTGTATTTGGTGACGTCAACATCTGCTTACAAGTCAATAGAATTAATGGAAAAATGAGGACGGGCTGCTGCATGCCTGTAATGGCAAGTTCAGAGGTTCATAGGTTCAAGAGTCTGCAACCAGCCTGCGATGCAAGTGATCTCAAAAAGAACCTAGGTCTCATAGTGAGACTGTGTCTCAAGATACTGAGAACAAAAGCAAGAGTAAGACTCAACAGCAAGCGTGACCCACCCCAAAGCTCCCAAACCAACATCCCCCACTGAATCTAGGAGGAGATGAAGGAATGAAGAGGATATTAGCAAGCCAGTTCTAATTAATTTCTTGAAAGCATTTCAGCCATTCGTTCCAATGGCAGTTTACTCACACGCGTTTCCTGCTGAGCCATAAAGCAAACCTTGACAAGTGGAGAACTATTCTATTTGGATCAAATATGCTTTTTACTTTAATGGAGTCGAGCTAGAAAGCATCAGTGGGAAGAAAAGAGAAGTCCCCAAACCCTTAGAAACCAAATAATATGCCTCTAAATAATCTATGAGTCAAGGCTTAGAGCCAATGAGAAAATGGTTTGAACTGGACACTGAAATGAAAGAATTTCACTGCAGACCCCGTGACTGACAAAGAGAACAGAGTCAGAGGGGACGAAGAGAACGCTCTGAACAAGCCAGTTTACTGGAAATGCAGTAAAACTGATCTAATGGACCAGTTTATTAGTGGGCTGTAATTGACAGTGCTCAGGCATGGTGAAACTTAAGCTGAATACTCCTCTAACGGTGATAAGGATTGAGTTCTTCCTTTAAAACCAATGAAAAGAGAACTCTCTAGTCCACATGGCTTCAATGGCAGATTCCAGAAAACATTTAAACGAGGAAATACCCCTGCTTCTATGATGTGGCAGCACGTGCATACTCCGAAAGACAGACCTGTAGGGAAGATCAGCGCTGGCAGAGGTTAAAGGCAGAGAGAATAGAGTTGAGAAGAGTGTATTCGTTGGCTCTTGATTGCGAAGAAGGTTTGATGAGTCCGCATAAAGGGATATGCATGGTTTATTATACTCTAAATAAAATAAATACAAGTAGTACCTCTTTGAGTTATTTGTGTCTCTAAGTACAGTAGCTATATATCAGAAGCAGCATTGTTAGGGATAGAAACTTAAAAACTTTTGGAAATTAATGATCACCACGATAATATGTATTTAAAGCTGTAAGATAATTTATAGGTCCTACTTGATGGGATGTTGCTCATTTTAAATAGAAAGTCACCTAAGCATCCTACCTCAGAGGTAAACGGGAGAATAAACCTAAGGCAGGGATCTCTTATTTAAATCAAAACTTAATAGCTTGATCTGGAATACCAAATGCATTCTTACTGCTGTTTTAAAGGTATATGTGATGTGGAAAGTAGTCGAATTTGGTAATTGAATATATCAGCCGATAGCCTCTAAGGACTTCTTTTGTTCTAAAGTTAAAAGAATTCTCATTTACCTTAATGATGATTTTACATCTGCTTGGAGGATGACTAAGGAATGTAACTGCTAACTGTACCAGCATGACAAGTTTATAAGCTCAGTGTTGTAAGATTATTAGGGTTCAAACTAACATGTTACTGCAACTTTTAACCTAAAACCTTTTTTTTTTTAACCACTTTCTGGTGTAACGTAATACAAGCATCCAATATTTATATAATTGATCATGTGGAGCTACCCTAGCCGGGATGCTGTCTCCTGCTTTCCTTGAGCCTGTTTGTCTTCTGAGTGTCTCCATGATGTTTAGTTTCTGGGTACTACGAGAAAGCACTGTCTGTGATGTATTATTATTTGTGTCTCATGTCTTAGATAGTAATACACATGCTGTTGATTGTAATAAGCTTGCCGTGTAGCTTTGGAAGAGTTAGACACACTGGAATATTTTTTTACATGGTTCACTGTTGTATCTTTTTATTTCTAAAGGAGCATGCTTTTGTCGGCATTTTCTAAGTATGTTATTACTTTCCTTCAGACTGAATCATTGCTTTCCTGCTAACAATTCAGAGGACACATCCCAAGACTTTGGGCCACAAGCATTCCAGCTACTATCCGCTGTGGACATCCTGCAGGAGAAGTTTGGAATTGGGATTCCGATTTTATTTCTCCGAGGATCTGTAAGTGTATCTGTAATAGCTCCTGTGACTTTTTGTGACAGTGCTTTCCACTGTGTGGCTGTAGCTCTGGCTTCTTTAGATGATGTACTAGCAATGCAGAGACACCTTGAGTTCCCTCTTAGCCCTGCATCCATTGCTTTGGACACAATCCTGTATCACATCAGACGCTGCTTTGCTATGTTGGATGTTGGTGGTCAGCTGTGCGCTGGAGACTGAAAATAGCGTATTAGTTTACCACACTGCAATTGCATTAATCCCTAGATTGGTTTTTCTTAGGATAATTAAGGAAAGTTAACTTCCAGTGTGTCAAGGGACTGGTAGAACAAAGTTGTATCTTCTGATGCCCAGATAAGGTTATGTTCTTTGTGCAAAACTTTAATTTCAGGGATTATGTTGTTACTGGCTGGGTTCAGCAACAGTATTATGGCAGCATAGTCTTCCCTCCAATGGTGTTTTATGTCAGAAATATTTAACATTCTAAGAAAGGGCTTTTGTTTATTTTGGTGTTTTACCAGTGAATACCTGATTTAATCGGACTCCTTTCTGTTTTGAGTGATTCATGTGGTCTCACTGTGCTGGTAAATGTCAAGTCCAAATACACTCACAGAGCTGGTTCTCTGTAGTCCTCCTGTTTCTGTGATACTTTTATTTCTGAATTAAGAGTCTGTAAATTTAAGAATTATATATTAATATCACTTAAACAAACCAAGAGTAGAAGGCAAAGCACTTTGTGGATGCATCTATCTGCTTATTTAAAGACATGCTTTATAGTCGAGGTTAAGTGCTCATGTTGTGTATAGGATTTTAAAATCATGTAGGTAAGCATTTGCTTGCTAAATACTCAAGTACTCCATGTAAATGTTTTTGCTGGTGCTTAGAAAGTAATCTATGGAATTAGTTATGAAATATTTTTAGTGAAATGCATTGAAAACTTGTATTATCCTTTCAAGTGTCAGTGCTTTCAAGATAATGGAGTTTAAATTTGGGGTTTTTAAATGGCAAAAATGCTTATAAATTTAACAATAGAAGCAAAAACTCAAGCAGTTTTTATTTTTACCAGCTCAGCTCAGATGCCGTTGAAATCTGTCCATTCATTTTCTATCTTTGTCACCTTTAAAACCCCTGTATCCAATGTGAGTATTTAATTTATGAAAAGTGTCCTTGTTTTGATTTGGTACGATCCAGCTGTATCCAATATCAATAAATAAGTTTGTTTCTCATCAAACTTTCAGTGGTCACAAGAGGGATCAGGTTTCACTTATTATTGGAAAACCAAGTCAGGCGTCCTCTACCGGCAGTGTCTTCTGGGAGTCCTCAAATTAAGCATTCATCCTTAGTGAAACTTTATACCACCCTTGCTAGCGCAGAGTGTAAAGCTTTTAAAAAGTATCACTTAATGAAAATGTGTGGGTGCTAACGATAGCGAAAATAAGGCAAGTTACCTTTCTCTGCTTTCAGTGATCTTGATATCTATTGGGATATCAGTGAAAAATTATAACTGTAATTCTCTTGAGAACTAAGCAAGTTCTTCCCCTTAACCAATTTAGGACACATTAATACCTTTGTATGTAAGTTTAATATGTAAGATGATATATCAAACTGTCTTGGAGTTATTTTGAAGAGATGATTTTTATAAGCATAAATTTGGTTTCAGTAGTGATTGATTCTCTACTACATGTTTTTAAAAAAGATGCTTAATTTATCCATAATTTGTAAAATAGAGTTTGAATTTTTTCTAATGTGTCTAATTAGAAAATAACAAATATTGTCTAGAGAACTTTGTTTTAACTGACTAAACAGTTCACCATGTAAAAATCTTTGACATTGCTCAAACATGTCATAACATAATCAGTGGCCATAATTTAAAGAAAAAAACCACATTGATCATTTGCATACCAAGATTAACATCTTCCAAAATGCTTCAGAATTAGGTACCACTTAATATTTTAGGGTGTGTGTATGTGCATGCGTGCAGGTGCTCTCACTTCTGTGTGCACATGTGAACACAGAGTGGACATCAGATGTCTCCCTCTGGTACTCTGCATTTCATTCTTACTCTTTTGACACAGTTGATCACTGAACCAGGAACTCAGTGTCTTGGTTAGACTGGCTTGCCTGTGAGTCCCTGACATTCTCCTGCCTCCAGTTCCTGCTGTCGAGCTGTAGTTATAGCACATTCTACATACCTGGCTTGTCCTCTTAAATAATAGTTTACTGGTGTTTCAAGAACTTCACAATGTATGCAGTGTTTTTTGGTCATAATTACCCTCAGTTTTCTCCCAACTCTTCCCAGACACATCCCACTGCCTCTTCACTTATCCCAACTTTATGGCTCCCTGCCCCCAACCCCCCTGTCATGGATACGGGCATCTGTTAGAATGTGTTCAACCTGTAAGGAGCTATGCCCATAAAGAATGACCCTCTCCCTGAAAAGCCATCACTGTCAATAGTTGCCCCTAGGAGCTCATGAACCTCTTCTGCACCCCTTGTTGGAAATCTTACTAGCTTGACTATGTGCAGGCAGCCACAGATGCCGTGAATTAACGGGTGCAGTGGTCTGTCATGTCCAGAAGATGCTGTTTTGTTCCATTTCTTCATGACCTCGGACCTAACAGTCCCCTTTGGGGACGAACCCTGAACCCTGAGAGAAAGGAGTGTGACCCCGATGTCCCATTTGTCAGTGAACACTCTATAGACACACATCCTCTGTGCTTTGACCAGTTGTAAGATTCTGTATTAACCACCATCCACTGCACAAAGAACCTTCTCTGATGAGGCTTGAGAATGGTCCTAATCTGCGGCTATAGGGAATTTGGAGGCAAGTTTAATACTATGTCAGTTTAGCAAAATAACAGTAGTAGATTCAACCCTGGGTCTGTGAGTTCCTTGACCAAATGTTCTGGCCAGGCTTAGAGTGTCATGTTTGTATTTTCTCCTGTGGAATGGGTGTGGGAGCGGTAGGAAGAGGATGGTACTTAAATCCTGTCAGAAAGTGCTTGTTTAAGCCTACAATATTCAGGCCTCTATTGTACCCATGGCCATATCTGGCCATGCTGGTTGTCATTTTAGTGCACAGGATTAACAACTGGATAAGAGGTTGACTTTTTCTCCCCCAACAGCCTGCATAGCACCAGCTTGATTTCTTCATGTTCTGTGGCCAAATTACTGGGGCCTCGAGTCATCACAGGACCAAGGGTCTCTCCTCAAACTGATGCCTGACAAGGCCATCCTCTGCTACATATGTGGCTGGAGCCATGGGGTCCTCCCATGTGTACTCTTTGGTTGGTGGTTTAGTCTCTGGGAGCTCTGGGGGTCTGATTGGTTGATACTGTTGTTCTTCCTATGGGGTTGCAAACCCCTTCAGATCCTTCAGTCCTTTCTCTAACTCCTCCATTGGGGACCCCATGCTCAGTACAATGGTTGGCTGCGAGCATTATCTCTTGTATAGCCTAAACTCTTATATAACTTCAGTTAAACTCTTATATAAGTGTTTGTGAGTTTAGGAAGCTTATAAATAGTAAATTTCCATATGGGTTTTTAATTTTTAAAATTATTTTGTATTTCTACTAATTCACTTTATATCCTACTCACTGCGCCCGCCCCCCCAGTCACCTCCTCCCACAGTCCTTTCCCCGTCCCTCCTCTTCCTCTTCTTCTTTGAGAAGTTGCCCCTCTAGGTATCCCCTACCCTGGCACTTCAAGTCTCGGTGAGGCTAGGTTCTTCCTCTCCCACCGAGGCCAGACAAGGCAGCCCAGCTAGAAGAGCCTATCCCATGAACAATGTGGTACCTATAGTCCCCATCCAAAACCCACATGAAGACCAAGCTGCACATCTGCTACATATGTGCGGGGAGGCCTAGGTCCAGCCCGTGCTTGCTCTTTGGTTGGTAGTTCAGTCTCTGAGAGTCCCAAGGATCCAGGTTCGTTGACTCTGTTGGTCTTCCTGTTGAGTTCCTAACCTCTTCAGGGCCTTCAGTCCTTCCTCCTATTCTTCTATGAGTCCCCAGGCTCCACCCACTGTTTGGCTGGTGTCTGTATCTGCCTGAGTCAGCTGCTGGAGGAGCCTCTCAGAGGACGACGTGTCTGCAAACATAACGAAATATCATTAATAGTGTTAGGGATTAGTGCTTGCCATGGTTTCAGGTTGGGCCAGTTATTGGTTGGCCATTCCCTCAGTCGCTGCTCCCTCCCTCGTGCCTGCATTACTTGTAGACAGGATAAATTTGGTGTTGAAAGTTTTGTGGATTGGCTGTTGTCTCTATTGCTCTATTCAGGTTCCTGCCTGGCTGTAGGAGGTGGCCTCTTCAGGGTCCATATCCCAGTGTAGTGAGTGACAGCTAAGGTCATGCCCATTAATTCTTGGGCGCCTCCCCGTAGTCCGGGTCTCTGTCTCGTCCTGGAGATGCCACCCACCTCCCCACCCCTGTCAATTGCAGATTTTTAATCATTTTCATGGGTATCTAGCTGTCTCTCCCGTCCTTCCCTACTTCTGATCCAGAACCCTCCTCATCCCCTCCCAGTTCCCTCCGTCCATCTGCCTCTCATAACTATTTTATTCCTCCTTATACATGAGACTCGAGCTTTCTCCCTTATGCCTTCTTCCTTCTTGTTTAGCTTCTTTGGGTCTATGGAGTGTAGCGTGGTACTGTGTGCTCTCTCTTGGGTTTTCAATCTTAGCTATTCTGATGTGTAAGAAGATGGAACATCAGTGTTGTTTTGATTTGCATTTCCCTCGATGACTAAGAACTTTGAACATTTCTTTATGTGCTTTTCTGCCATTTGAGAGTCCTCTGTTGAGAATTCTCTGTTTAGCTCTGTATCCCATTTTAAAATTGGGTTATTTGAGTTGTTGTTGTCTAAGTTCTTGAATTCTTTGTAAATTTTGTTTATTTGCCCTCTGTCAGATGCAGGGTTAGTGAAGATCTTTTCCCAACCCGAAGGCTGCCTTTTTGTCCTATTGACAGTGTCCTTTGCCTTACAGGAGCTTTGTAATTTCATGAGGTCCTATTTATCAGTTGTTGATCTTAGAGCCTGAGCCATTGGTGTTCTGTTCAGGAACTTGGCTCCTGTGCAGTGCATTCAAGGGTATTTCCCACTTTTCTGTGAGATTTAGTGTATACAGTTTTAGGTTGAGGTCTTTCATCCACTTAGACGTGTGTGTGTGTGTGTGTGTGTGTGTGTGTGTGTGTGTGTAGGAAGCTTATAAATAGTAAGTTTCCGTATGGGTTTTTTAAGCTTCTGTTACCTGTCTCCCTGCTTCACTCTACCCCCTCATCCCACTCCACAGCTTAAACCTCTCCCCGTGTGTATCACGTGCTCCGTTATCCCCTCCCCTAACATTTTTTTTCACTACCTCTACCAATAAATGGTCCTTTTCTAGTTTCTTGGATTCTACAGGCACTCCAAGCTAAACACACTATTTGAAGTTCTTCAATAGTAGGATCCACATGTAAGTGTGAACATGTGATGATGTTTGTCTCTCTGGGTCTGGTTCCCTGAATCACTATTGTGTCTCAGCTCAATCCATTTCCCTGAACATTGTCATGATTGTAATTTCCTTTATAGCCAAATAAAATCCCATTGTGTATAGGTACCACACTTTCATGATCTATTTCATAATTTAATGGCTGTTTTCATGTCCTAGCAATTATGAATAGAGCAGCTATGAACATGGCCAAGCATGCATCTCTGTAGTAGGAATAGAGTCCTTTGGGTATATACCCAGGAGTGATTTATCTGGGCCACAGGATTGATCTAATTTTAGCCGCTTGAAGATTCTCTTTACTGATTTTGAAGTAGCTGCACCAGTTTTCATTCTTACCAACAGTGCACCGGGGCTCCCCAGATCATCACTGGCATTTCTTGTCTTCTGTGTTTTTAAATCTTAGCCTTGATGTAGTTTCAACTCGGATTTCTGGTGGTTAAGGATGGTAAACACTTCTAAAAACATTTCCTTGGCATTTGTAGTTCTTCTTCTGCAGCCTCTGTTTAGTTCCGTGACCCACTTTTTGTTTTCTTAGTGTTTAATTTTTTCAACTCTTTGTGTATCATACTAACCCTTTGTCAGATGTAGCTGGCATTATTCTGTAGGCTGCTCCTTTGGTCATGTAATGGTTTCTTTCTTAGTACAGCCTTTTAATTTATAAGATTCTATTTGTTGATTAGTGATCATATTTTATAGATGATGGGGCTCCTTTTCAGAAAGTCCTTATCTGAGCTTGTATACTGCGGTATACTCCATATTCGTTCTCCTGGAAGTTTCAGAGTTTCAGGTCTAACATTGAAACCTTTATTCATTTGGATTTTATTTGCCTTATCCACCCTCTATACAAGTGTTGGGGATCTAAACTCGAGTGTTTATACTAAGACATCAAGCACTTTATCTACTGAGCTATCTCCCCAGCCCAGATAATGCTCTGAGAAAAGATTGTCCCTATTCAGCTATTAGAATTGTTGGTTGGTGTGTGTGTGTGTGTGTGTGTGTGTGTGTGTGTATGTGTGTCTGGGTGTGTGTGTATACCTATGTGCACACATCTGTATGTATCTATTTTAGAGACAAGATCATGCCTAGATTGGCCCTCAACTGATAATTCTGTCTAAGCCTCCCGAGCAGTAGGGTTGAAGGCTTGTACTACTGTCGTCAGCTGTAACTGCTGGGACTTCTAACTACCCTCCAAAGTTATAAAAATATGTAGCAGGGTGGGCTACTCAGTTTAGTTTTCTAGACAAATTATTTCCCTGACTGAAATATATTATTATGGGTTGGGTCTGCTGTTCAGTACTGGAGAACCTGGCCAAATGCACAAGGCCCTTGGTTCACGAAAAATTACCTACTGAACCCCTGAAACGGCAGCTGTGACTCTCTGGACTTTAGGAGCTGGAAAGACGCAGGGCTGGCAGGAAGAGAAGGAGGAAGGGAGAGCTAGGAACTTAATCCTCCTTGAGCTATTGAGCATCTGTTTTTATGTAAGGCATTACATTTATTTTGCAGAGGATACATGCTGCACTAGCCGAAGGCTAGCATCTAGTGTAGCTGGTGTTGTTTGGGAAAAAGTGAGTATAATCTAGTACAGAAAGAGACCCGGGACATACGGATGCTTGGGAGTGCTGCACAAACTTGGAAGAGCAGGCATGAGGAGTCAGGGAAGTTTGTGAGGGTGTCGCTGGAACTTTCTGTTTTGTCAGGGGAGGGATTCATTAGGTTTGGGGAGGATTAGAGTTGGTGTAGACAGTTGGGCACAGAAAGAGGGAAGAAGATAAAAGAGAATGCCATTCTCAGCAAGAAGAAAATTTACAACAAGAAGCAGTTTAATTTTTGAAGAAATTTGGAGAAGTTTCATTTTTCTTCCCCATTTTCTGTTGTACCAGGCACTAGTCTGAAGGTTTCGTCTCTATAGAAACCCATCCTTTGGGTGGCATCCTCTGGCCCCCAGGCTTTTACTCATCAGGGCTTGGGCTCTGCACTCTGTAACATGAACTGTATTCTTTTCAAGTTGACTTTTAAAGGACACGAACAGTATGAACAATTTTTCCTCAAGATTACATTTCATGGAGCTAACATAGGCTTTCCGAGCTAAAAATGGCCAAATAGATACTATATTCTCTCTACGATGACTTTCTCATTCTAAGTAGTTTTGGTGTTTCAGTGAATAACTTGGAAAATTCAACTAACCAGAACATTTATGCAGTTAACGAGGATGTCTTGCTCAGAGTAAGATATCATTAAATAGTTTCCAAAGCTTTACTGGGGGCTGGAGAGAAGGCTTAGTACCTAAGATCTGGTCTTGCAGAGGAGCTCGATTGGGTAGCTACATCCACACGGCAGATCATTCTGTAACTCCAGATGGAGGGGAACTTGATGCCTTCTTCTGGCTTTTATAGCCAGTGCATGCACATGGTACACATACATATATACATATAGACAGACATATATACATGCATGCATGCATGCATGCATACATACATACATAAATGCATACAGGGAAACAGTCTTACACATTAAACAAAAAATATTTTTTTAAATCCTCATTGTATTGTTTTAAAACCGTTTTCCCAGTTTAGTTTGAGTTTATAGTTGTACCAGAAATATGATTCTTTTAAAACATAGATGTAATATATCAAGGAATAAATAGGTTTCATTCTCTGCCTAGTGGTTACCATAGAAACATGGTTATATCAATTTATTTACACAGTACACAGAATTTACAATGATTACTGATCATAAAGGGAAGAGGTACTTTTTACTAATTTGGAAAAGCCTCACTACTTCATCCCAGTAAATGTGCACTTTGAATTTAGGGTTTTTTTTTTTTTTTTTTTTTTTTGCTTAGGAAGAAAAAAGGATAGGGTAATAATCTCAAGTGTCAAGAGAGCTAGTAATGCCAGTTAGGAAACTCAGTGCTTTTGATGTTATTGTTATTCTATTAGATTTCTAATAGAATCTCCTACGGCAAGGTTAGGCCCTACCAGCTCTTCATGGCTAGTCAGGAAAGTGGATTGCATACTGATGGAGAATATTACAGGATATATATATACACATTCATACATACATACATACATATATACATACATACATATAAAAATGGTTGCTATAGTTAAACAAAGTAACATCTTTTGCATAGTTATACCATTTGACACAAACAGCTGAAATGCTTTCCTTTGTCAGGGTAATTACAGTGTACTCTAACAGTTGTAGTCTCCATGTTGTGTATCAGTGCTTAAAACATGTTCAGCTGACATGTGTTTGACTTCAAATGCTCAATTCAAATGGACCCACACTGAGGGTTAGCACCCATATAGGTGCCTAATAAGGAAAGGGTGCAACAATCACCTGTATTGATTACCTTTCTCATGGTGATGACCAGATGCCCCACAGAAGTGACTTAAGGGAGAATTTATTTTGGGTTATGGTTCACAAGATACTTTCTCATAGCAGGGGAAGCATAACTTAATATGGATTTGTCCATAGCGTTGGGAACTTGCAGCTGGCTATATCATAGTAGCGGATAGGAAGCAGAGAACTCAGCCCGGGAAGCAGGGGCGGGATGTAGCTCTGAGATCTGCCACCAATGATCCATTTCCACCAGCCATGCCTCCATCTCCAAAGGTTCCACAACCTCTCAAGAGAGTATCTCCAGCTGAGGACCAATTTCCAAATGCGTGAGCCTGTAAGCTGTGCTTTTACATCCAGAGCGTAACACCGCATGGGTCACGGTCACACATGACCCTCTGCAGTCATGTGTGCTTGCACATACGGCAGAGGAGTAGCTTTTGCCTACATCCTTCTTGTACATGTCCTGCAAATAGCATCTGATCAACAGAGCTTAAAATCACATTCAGAATTCTGGATGAGAGAGAGTTCTAGAAATGTGTTTGTGACTTTCTGGTTTGTGTACTAGAGGGCACTGTAGAAGGAGGTTATAATGACAGATGAATTTCAGTCTACCACAATCGTCTCAAAAACATCATGCACACATAATTTTCTGTGATGCTGTGTGATGCATACTACAATCCACACTTAAAGCAGTTCAGTATAGAATACATGAAATAGGCATCGAGAGGCTGAAGTGAACAAAGAGTACTTATATAGAGTACAAGGGCAGAGTCTTCTCTGTTTCAGGACAAGAAACTTGCATGACAACTTCCTCTTGGCTCCAGGACTTCATGAGTCAAGAGTCTCCCATGTGAGTTCTGCCATGGCTCAGAAGTATTAATGGGCTAACATCAACATTTAGCATGCATTGTTTTTGCTGGTGTCTCAAGTGATCAGCAGTTAGGTAACCTTCCTAATGTGCCGTGAGCACAGCACAGTGAGAGGAACCATGCAGGGATGCAAGGATGCAGGGATGCAGGGATGCAGGGATGCAGGGATGCAGGGATGCAGGGACGATTGCACAGCTCTCAGGCCACACTCTCCCTTATCACTCATGTTCTAGAATTGAGCTGTAGTCATGATCATTTTCCAAAAACTGTCAGTCAGAGTTGTAATAGCCAAGGTGAAATATTCTAGACACATATCCAAACCTATCCACTGGGAAGCGCATCTGAATTATGTGAGGATCTTTCTGTATTTAAGACAGGATACTATTTTCATTACTTATTCGTCGGTTGAAGTGCTCAGAACAAAAAGGCAGAGCATAAGAATCAGAGAAGTTTCAGAGCTGAAATTTGCTTTTAAACCCAAAGAATTGCTAGGTAGGCTTTTGCTTTATTTGCTTTGTTTATTTGAATGAGCCGGTTTTTTCGACACTTTTGTTTCCGATTTCAGAATTCTCAGCGTCTTCCGGATAAATATCGCCATCACCGGCTTTTTGGTGCTGGCAAGGAGCGAGCAGAGAATTGGTGGAAGGCTCTTTCTCACCATCTCATAGCTGAAGGATACTTGGTAGAAGTTCCCAGGCAAAACAAATTTATAAAGACTTGTTCCCTCACAAAAAAGGTAAACAGCACAGAGATCTGCCTGTTTGATTCGGTTCTTCCCACTGTGTATTAAGATGCTTTTTGCTTCTGATAGGGCAGAAAGTGGCTTGGTGAAGCCAGTTCGCAGTCTCCTCCGAGCCTTGTCCTTCAAGCTAGTGAAGAGATGTTTCCAAGGAAGGTTCTGCTACCAAGGTTAATTTTCAGCTTTTTCCCCCATTCCCTTTTGGGTTTGCTGAAGTGGTTCAAATTCTAGTAGTTTATAGACATTGTGCAGGTAAATCAGTTGTCTTCTTTGAGTACCAGTCATAGAAGTGGGCCATGGGGAAAAGCAAGTTATAAAACACTTTCCTGGTTGACGTCAAGTATCTGGCTGCGAGACATACAGAACTGCTGCCTTAGATAAGGTTAAAGAAGTGTTCCTTACAGAAGAAAACAGGCTTAGGGAAATCCTTTTGTTTTGCTTTTTTGAGACAGGGTTTCTCTGCCTGGTCCTGGCCACCCTGGAACTTGCTTTGCAGTCCAGGCTGGGCTCTAGAATTCAGAGATCCACCTGCTTCTCTCTCTCTCCAGTGCTGGGATTAAAGATGCACACCACCACTGCCCAGCCTGTTTTGTGCATCTATAGGTGATACTGTGCAAATACAATGTGGTGCAAAGACAAAAAGGATTTTAAATTATATTTTCAAAAGGTTTGTGCTATGGTCTTCTGCTATTGTATTGAAACGAATAGATGAATATATATGAATTACAGTCACCCTGTGGCCATATAGAATAAAAGGCAGAGCCAGCAAGGTTCTTGCCCATTGCATAGGCATCATGGGATTGATGCTAAAGCATTCGTGACCCATACCTCCCTACTGCCGGCATAGGAAGCTAATATGCTTGCTGCCTTCGTTTTAGTATCAGTGCAAATATTATTATGTATCAGTTTTTTGTTTTGTTGTGTTTGAAACCCCTTTCTTTTGAGGGGAATCTTCTTTTTTTAAATATTAGTTCTTAAAGGGTAAGATAGTCTCTACTTTTCTGAGAGTAATGACTCATAAATTGGATGATTATATTTTAACTTAGGGGATATTTTAATTTTATTGTTTTTCAGTTCTAATCCTGTATCTTCAGAAATGACACAACATTCCTCCAATCAAAAACCAACTGGATTAACTACCGAGCAGGTTTGTTTTCGAGGGATGGGTCTTACTATCTCATTCTACTTGGAGGCAACTCCTAGTTTAAAGTCTTATATTTGCGTGGCACCTATAAAAACCACAAACTACAAAGAGAAAATGTGTGACTAGAATAAAGAGAGAATATATATGATTTCTTGAACAATAAGGAAGTAGAAGTATCTCATAAAGTATTTTTCCTTTTTATGCTTATTTTAGCTTGAAGCCAAATGATTTATAAAACAAAGAAACATTATACTTAGAGTTAATAAATAAGTCTGATTTCTAAATATTCTCATTAAAGCTACACACACATATATATACACACCCGCCCCATCTGTAAATTGGGTACATGTATGCTCTCTTGTTTTGTTAATATCTTAGAAACTACTATGGATTCTTTGTGCATAGGCTGTCTTTGGCTGAACATAGTGATGGGAAAATGGGGAATCCAAACTCCTAGTACATCATGTCTACTGGTTAAGAATGTTGATATGGACTTGAATCACCTTTGTAATTTGAGCTTCTGTGTCTCAGGACATTCTTTGGATCATTTACTTTTTAAACTGTCTTTAAAGTCATAAAAGGTGATGGTTCAACAGCTTATTTTCAGCTTGCTTACTTGAAGAATCGATTGTTTAGGGAAAAAATTGTTATTTTGAGATTTTTCATATTTAAATGGTGGTTTTTTTGTAATTTCTTCTTCTTCTTCTTTTTTTTTTTAATGGACTTTACTTGTGGAAAAATAGTCTAATTTGGAGAGAACATATTCTTACAAAGTGCCTGAGAAATTTTCTTCTGGGAGTAACATTCCTAAAAAAAGGTACAGAGTTCTAATTTTAAGTTATTATAATTGCTTACATTATTGATACTGCCATTTTCCTTTCTTTCCTAAAGAAAAAGGCCTAACAGATGTTGGGCTGTTTCATTGAAAAAAAAAAAATCACAATATAACATCTGTAGTTGTCATGACTAAAACAGACACACAGAAAGTTAGGGTGATAGATTGTGCTTCTTGGGTACCTGTATTTACAACGCTTTGTATTACATGCTAAGCACTCGATGGACCTGTATCTTAAAGCAAGTCCCTATTATTCTGAAGTCAAAGATACCAAGGGCAGCTTCTGAATGTATAGCTAATGACATTGCTGGCTCACATCTACATAGGTCTACCTCTAGCATGTAACCACTGGTATTATGTATTTGGGAATACATATCTACAACCCATTTTCAAACAAAGGTATTATGGCAACAAGACTGGAAATGTAAGAATTGTTAGAGAATAAAGCTAAGATCCCCATTGTAGCTTTGATTTTTTTTTGTTTTCTTGTGCTGGAGATAGAATGTAGGACCTGTATGTGTTTGGTAAGCGTTTTACCATCGAGCTACAAACCCCGCTGTTCATGATTTAATCTTACTCCGTGGCTTGCTGACATAATAGAAGTATGGAAAGTGTATAGAATCTAATATCCTGTCTAAGGATGGGATAAGAGAAAGGTCCTGGCTTATATTATATGCAAAGATTAAATGGGCTGTGCTTACATATGTATCAGATTAAAGTAAATATGCTATAAGACCCACTTACTTTTTATGCATAACACTACTTTGTATCTTACAAAACATTTATCATAGTATTAATTTCCTTATCTTCATTTCATTCTGTTTGGGCATGTGAGATGCAATTACTAATGTTTTATTTAAATAGAAACTTTAAGGAGTATATATGACAGTGTTCTTCTAGTGTCATGAAGCATGTCTACATTAAATGGTAACTGTGTTTCATTTGGCTGCTTTGTAACATGGGCATCGTTTCAGGCCCCTGGATTCATAGGGGACATCAGCTATACAGTGTTGTCACCACAGTCCCCCAGTAGTAATAATTCAGTGGGACACACAGGGAAAGGAATATATAAAACTACCACCCATGGGGCCTGAGAGATGGATCAGTGGTTTCAAGCACTTACTGTTCTTGCAGAGGATCAGGGTTCAGTTTCCAGTACCAGAACACAGCAGACTTGTAAGATAGGAGATGTTAGAAAACATAATGGCTTAAGGGAAATGGGGTTCTTGAAGGTGATGTTTTAGTACTGGATGAGAACGTTACTGTTCCTTTCACTGGGCAAGTTAAGCACACGTTGAAGGGATTAAATGTTTAAGGGCTAAGGTTAAAAACACCAAGAGTTTAGGGATATACTAAGTTTGGGCTACCTAAGGAATAGTCCAGAAATTAGTTTAAGAATAAAAACTTAGTGTATGGGCCAGGCGGTGGTGGCGCACGCCTTTAATCTCAGCACTTGGGAGGCGGAGGCAGGCGGATTTCTGAGTTTGAGGCCACCTGGTCTACAGAGTGAGTTCCAGGACAGCCAGGGCTACACAGAGAAACCCTGTCTCGAAAACAAAAAACAAACAAACAAAACTTAGTGTACAAAAGTAAGCAGGACACTCACATATCTGCAACTGTATGTGTGCAGGTGTGTGCATGAGTCCTTGTTACTGTGGGAGAAATTCACATGTATGTATGTGTGTGCGTGTGCAAGCCAGAGAGCAACTTTGGGTGTCATTCCTCAGGAGCCATCCACTTTTTTTTTTTTTTTTTTTTAATTTTCTCACTGGCCTGTGTAGCTCATCAGGTAGGCTAGGGTGACTGGTGAGTGAGGTCCAGGACTCCACTTGTCTCTATCTCTCCCTGGTGCCAAGAGTAGAAATGAACACAATAGTATCTGGCTGTTCTTAAGCCTATGTTCTGGAGATTGAACTCTGGTTGTCATGCTTGCATGACAGGTACCAGCTAAGCTCTCTTCCCAGACCCTTTGTTACCATTATTTCTGATATATTAAATGTTTATTAAATAACACATGGAAGAAGTCCCCTGGTACTTTGAGGCTTATAAAAAGTCAACATCCCATGGCCTCCCTAAACGCCTTGGGTCATTCTCTGGTCTTCTAGCTGACGTCTCTGGAGTTTGCAAGCACCTTTCTAAATGCCATGCTTTTAAACCACTAGCTTCAGTGTATCAATTAAAAATAGTTGACTTTTTATTATGTGGTGTTTCCCTTCAATTCCCTGAACATAATGTTTGAGTCATTGTTCTTTGCAATGTCATAACCACAGAAATATTACAAATAGTTATAAGCAGACTGTGTCGCTTTGGCTACTGTTTCCCTTTCTTGGTGTTAATCTCTGTCCTTTTTCTCCAGTTGGCTTCAGTTTTCCTTTTACTGGGCCCACCTCTGTTCTACCTCCTTTGTTTCTCGGTTCCCTTGCAGCTGCTCTCTTTATTCTCTTCTCATCTAAGGAGCACTGAATTTTTGTCATTATATCTCCATGTCTAAAACATCTTGTTTGCTACCATTTTGCAGCCTTTCAGGTAAAAATCGAATGTAAAAATTATCCCTACTTTTTAAATGATGTGTCACCTCAAGGATGTAGTATCTGACCCTCACTGTCGATGTTTTCTATAGGTACTTTGACATTTCCTTCTGTGTACTTGTAATAAGCATGCATAATACATTTTTAAATTATTTCTATCTGGCATATAAAGACATGGGTTTTCATAGAACATTTTCATACATGTGTCATGTAGTTTATTGTTTTTCACCTGCTCCATGACCCCCACACTTCCTTCATCTCTTGCTAGTATTCCTCTCTTCCTCCTCCTGCTTTTGTGGTATATGGATCCCATTGAGCCCATCCCCTCACCCCTCTTCCTCCTTCAGTCTCTTCCTCCATTCTCACAGTGCCTTTGTATGCATGCGCGTGTGTGCGCACGCGCACACACACACACACACGTACACATACACCCCTAGATCTGCATATGAGAGAAAGTGTGATATTTTTATTTCTGAGTCTGGCTTACTTTGTTTAGTATAATCATCTGTAGTTGTATCCATTGTCCTGTGAGTGTCATAATTGCATTGTTCAAAGCTGAATAAAACGGCATTGTGTACGTGTATCTCATTTTCTCTATTCATTCAATGAATATCCTGACTTTTGTGAATAACGCATCAATTAAAAAGGATGGACAGGTGTTTCTCTGGTATGTTGACTTAGAGTTCTTTGGAGATGTATCTCCAAACCTGCATCCTCTGGTAGTTCTATTTTTTGAGAAATATTCACACTAACTTCTACTTAGTTTGCATTCTCACAAACACTGAATAAGGCTTCCATTATCCCATCTTTGTCTGCATTTGTTGTTTGTTTCCTTGATGATACCCATTCTACTGGAGTGAGACGGGCACCAGAACAGTTTTTAATTTGTATTTCTGATGGCTAAGGGTATTGAACATCTTTTTCTCAATATTTGCCATTTGTATTTTAATCCTTTGAAAGTCATTAGCTCAGCTCACTGACTTATTGATTGAACTGAAATTGTTAGTATTTTATTTTTATATATACTACATATTAAGTTACAGTTAATGAGATTTTTCCTCCCATTGTGCAGACTTTCTCTTCACATTGCTGATTGCTTCCTTTGCTTTGCTGATGCTTTTTAACTTCATTCAACCTCGTGTGTGGCTGCACCTTGCCCTGTGGGATCCTTGCCCATGCCTGTACCCTGAAGTGTTTTCCTAGAGTACTTTCAGAATTCTAGGAATTTAAGGGCCAGAAATACAGATCGATTCATCTATCTATCTACCTACCTACCTATCTACCTATCTACCTATCTACCTATCTACCTATCTATCTATCTATCTATCTATCTATTCCCAGTTTTCCTGGTATTCTTTGCTGTTTTTTTCTCCATTGTATATTCTTGAAGCCTTTATCGAAAATCAAGTAACTACTGCTGTGATTTAATTCTGCCATTGTATTCCCTTGAGCCACGTGTCTGTTTTTGTGCCAGTGTCTTGTTTTATTCTCTTTTGTTTTTTAGTGTGTCTTTAGTCTAATTTGAGATCAGTTATTGCAGTGTCTCCGGTTTGTCTTCTGCTTAGGATCACTTTTGCCATTTGGTGTCATTCTGCTTCTCTTTAAATTTTAGGAATTTTTTTTCTCTTTCTATGAAGAATATCTTTTGAATTTTGATGGGGATTATGTTGAATACAGATAAGCTTCTGTAATTTAGTTATTGTCACCATATTCTGCCAAATTTGTGTGTACTGAGGGTTTTTCTATCTTCTAATGTCTTCAACTTTTTTCAAAGCTTCAAGTTGCAGAAGGCTTTCAAGTCCTTGATAGGTTTTTGAAGCTGCTATTAGTGGGGTCCTCCTACCCCCGACTTTTTTTTGTTTGTTTGTTTGTTTTTTGTTTTGTTTTGTTTTTTGTTTTTTGTTTTCCGAGACAGGGTTTCTCCATATAGCCCTGGCTGTCCTGGAACTCACTTTGTAGACCAGGCTGGCCTTGAACTCAGAAATCCGCCTGCCTCTACCTCCCAAGTGCTGGGATTAAAGGCATGCATCACCACTGCCTGGCTACCCCTGACTTCTTAATCAAGTTAGTCACTTGAGGTGTAGGGACTTTAATGACTTTAGTGTATTCATTCTGCAACCTACTCTGTAGCTGAAAAACATTTGAGTCTGACAGTTTTCTGATAGAATCATTAGATTCTTTAAAAATTAGGATCATATCATCTGCAAGTAGGAATAATTTTACTACTTGTGTGCTTTGTTTCTTCCTCACATTTAGCTTCTCTAGCTTAGCCTTTTAGCACAAGATTGAATACAAATGGAGAAACTAGGGCCCTTCATCTCATTCCTGATTTTAGAGAAAATATTTTCATTTTTCCCTCATTTATCATGTTGTCTGTAGGCTTACCATCTGTGGCCATTATTTTGAGGTAGATTCCTTCTATTTGTAATTTCTTAAGGGCTTTTTTTCCATGACGCCATTGAACTTTGTCAAAGGCTGTTCATGTATACACTGAGAAGCTCATGTCCTGGAGACTGGCCTTGAGTCTCTAACATTGCCTTTTCCATTTATCGTGCTGAAGGTTGTTGTATCCCTAGAATCTATCCCCTTGGCCTTGGTGTATGACCTGTGTGTTCCCGAATTTTGTTGGCAGGTTTATTTTTGCATTTATGCTCATCGTGGATATTGGTCTATAGTCTCTCTGTGTCTCTGAGTCTCTCATCTCTCTGTTTCTCTGTGTTTGTGTGCATGCTTCTTATCTTTTGGTAAGGTAATACTAGCTTCACAAAAGGAGTTTGGTGCTATTCTTTCTCTTGTATTGCTTGGAACAATTTGAGGAGCATTGCTGTTTGCTCGTTTGTTTTTAGATTTGGTGGTATTCAGCACTGAGTCCACCTGCTCCTGGGCTTCTCACTGGTAGAAGACTGTAATCAGCCGGGCAGTGGTGGTGCACGCCTTTAATCCCAGCACTTGGGAGGCAGAGGCAGGCGGATTTCTGAGTTCGAGGCCAGCCTGGTCTACAGAGTGAGTTCCAGGACAGCCAGGGCTACAGAGAGAAACCCTGTCTCGAACCCCCCCCCCCCAAAAAAAAGTAATCATTGTTTTCCGTGTGTCTAGGATAAAATACCTGACAAGATCAACTTCGGGAAGGCAGAGTGTGTGTTGGCTCTCATTTTGAGGTATACTACATCATGGTTGCAGGCCTTGAGCAGCAGATTGCACCTGTAGTCAGTAGCAGAAGGAAATGAATATTCACACTCTGTTTCTCCCTTGTTTTTACATAGTCTGGGATCCCAACCTGTGGAATTCCCACCCCTGTATTCAAGGTGGGTCTTCCCACTGCAGTTGACCTGTAATCTCTAAGTAAATAACCAAGGCTTATGCTGGTGTAACCCTAGATCCTGTCAAGTTCCCAGTCAGTGCCATCGCCCAGGCTGTCACTGCTTCACTGGAAATTTCTCTGTGTACGTGTCTACATTAATAATGTCACTTAGAATTTTGCAAGAAACTGTGGTAGTGAGATTTTGGTTTACTAAAAGTCACCATGGTAATAGCTTGTCGTTGAGTCCATGAAAATAAGGAAAAAGTTAAAGTGGGCCGGTGCGATGATTGAGGGGATGGAGGCGTGGTTCAGAGCCTAGTGGCCTAGGCTTGGGGTGCCCACTGACAGTGGAAGGAGAGAACTGGCTCCCTCAGTTTCTCCTCAGACTTGTATACATGCACCATGGCATGCACGCACACACATACAGTAAAGTTAAAAGTTTAAATAATAAGGAAAAAGTTAAAGTGGGCCGGTGCGATGACTGAGGGGATGGAGGCGTGGTTCAGAGCCTAGTGGCCTAGGCTTGGGGTGCCCACTGACAGTGGAAGGAGAGAACTGGCTCCCTCAGTTTCTCCTCAGACTTGTATACATGCACCATGGCATGCACGCACACACATACACTAAAGTTAAAAGTTTAAATGTGAATTAAAGGCGAGTTATAATTTTCTTAACTTTGTATTTCTTTGTACTGCAAGTTGACTTACTATATGTGATAGGATTTGATAGATGTGCGAATGAATTCTTACTTTTTACTGTAATTACTGAATTCTTGGAACAGAAATTTGCAAACATTTTTGGAATACTAATCACGTTTACTTTCTTATTTTCAAGAAGAAGAAATTTAATCCTGACATGTTTTATCTTATACAATTCCATTTTTGCAACATTTTTTCCTGCTTATATTTAGCCCATGAGTGAGAAATGCTCCTTGTGAGATGTCTAGCCTGCCTGCCAGTACAGTTCCTTTCTGATACTTTGATACATTCTCTACAATTGTTGAAAAGTCAAAAAAAAACCTGTGTCTTTTATCATATATTTTATCATATATATCATATATATGATATATTTTTCTCATATATTTTTCTCATATATTTTAAAAAATCTCAGTAAGTTTATTAGTTATTGTCTGATGTTGTCTACCAACAAGAATCAGGGATTTCACAGCAAAACCAGACTATATTCCTATTGGTTAGGAGGGTATTTTCTTCTCTGTGGATAAGCCATATTTTGTGCTTTCCAAGCACGTGGCTGAGAAGGAAGATTTGTGGATGTTCCCTTTAAGTCACTACAAAAGAACTAAATGGACTTTCAACTGTAGCATTACAATAAATGATCTGATCCAAAATGCTAATGTCTAGGCTGTTGCACTTGAAGCACAGAGTGTCTTACTTGTGTTGTATTACAAAGGGCCAGTTTTGGAAAGATTCTTATTTAAAGTATGAAATAAAAAGGTACTGTGGAAAGAAGGAGAGTGTATTTATTTATTTATTTATTTATTTATTTATTTTTTAAATATTTTAGTGTCGTGATGCAGTCACCAGGAACATCTTCCAGCTCCTCAGAACCTGCCATTTCAGCCCACGAGCTGGACACGCGGGTAAGGCTTTTGTACAGCGGTGGTCGGCTTATGAAAAGGTAGCTAGTACTCTAAGCAAGTGAGCTCATTGCATTGTAACGGAACAGTGGTGCCTGGAGCTCTGAAGGAAAAGGCAACTTCTTGCTAAGTGCATTTTAAAAAGCAGTGTTGTGTCCTTGTTTCTTGCTAGATTGTGTTATATGCCAGGTTGGTGGAAGTGAGGCAGAAACACGCTAGTAAGATGGATGTACCTCCGGCTATTTTAGCAACAAACAAGGTTCTGCTGGACATGGCCAAAATGAGGTAAGCTGCTTACAATCCGATTCTCTGTGATACCACAGATTTCTAAAACATATCGTTAGCTAACAATATGACCATGGCCGCAGCCTGGGATGGACTGTCACGTCTCCTATGCTGCTGTGTGGTCTCAGATACCCTCTGATTCCAAGCCTCCACACGAGTAATCATATCCAGTTTTAAAAACTGCATCCAGGGGTCTGGTGAGATGGCTCAGCGGTCAAATCCCAGCAACCACATGGTGGCTCACAACCATCCGTAATGAGACGTGATGCCCACTTATGGGTGTCTGAAGACAGCGACAATGTACTTTGGGGTGAAGTGAGCAGGCAGGGGGTGGGCACGGGGTAGAGGGGGCAAGCAGGGTCCGGAGCTAGTGGGCAGGGGGCTGGGGGTGGGGTAGAGGGGGCGAGCAGGGCCCGGAGCGAGCGGGCAGGGGGGTAGGGGTGGGGTAGAGGGGGCGAGCGGGGCCCGAGCTAGCAGAAGAAGGGAAGGGAGAAAAAAATCACATCCATCAGCCACTCAACCTCTGAACCCGATGTCACCTGAACACTTCTTCCTCTTTCATGTTTCTAAGCTTTCGGTTGTACCCTGATGTTCTTGGTGACATGCTTAAAACTTCATTTCTTGCTTCATTTCTCTTAGTTTCTTTCTTCCTCTTATTCTTGATTTAATTTCAACTCTTGATTTAGACATTCTTGTGCCAATCCATTCCGTTGTGCCTTTCTTTATGTTGTGTTACTTTAGACCTTTCCAGAACTCCCTATTGCAGAGAAGCCTTTAGTCATCAGTGTGGCCACTCCCTCACATTGATAACTAAAAACAAGTTGATTACACAGCCTTGGCTTCTCTGACTTAGAATTCAAGCTTCCTCTTTTTAAATTACTTTTATTTTTTTTACAGTCCAGTTGTTATTCCCCTCTCAGTCCTCCCTCCCACAGTCCCTCATCCCATTGCTCCTCCCCCCCTTCTCCGAGAGAATGTCACTCGGAAGAACAAGATATTTAGTAAGCATGTAGAACTTATTTCCAAAGTTTTGTCTATTCCTTTAAAACTTTGTTTCTGTCACCAAATATCACTTAATAGGTATTGCTTAAATATAGGATGTTCTAAGGATTCTTTTTTTTTTTTTTTTTTTTTTTTTTTTTTTTTTTTTTTTTTTTTTTTTTTTTTTTGGTTTTTCGAGACAGAGTTTCTCTGTGTAGCCCTGGCTGTCCTGGAACTCACTCTGTAGACCAGGCTGGCCTTGAACTCAGAAATCCGATGCCTCTGCCTCCCAAATGCTGGGATTAAAGGCATGTGCCACCACTGTCTAAGGATTCTTAACACATAGTAATTTATATGTTACTGTAACTATTTTGTTAAATAAATAAATAGTCTAAGATGACACTTTACTATTCAGAGAATATACTTAAGGTATAACAGTAACCACTAATTAAATTGTTGGATTTTAGAAAGACGACCTTATATAGTCTTTGATATTGGACATACTGGAAAAACTTGAGTGCTATGACGCATGGATCTTTTTATCCTTAAAAGTACAGCATAGAAGTTGAATCATAATAAGGACATTTAAAATGGAAATGTTCTAACTAGCACCATGGACTTCAAGCAGACTCAAATAAACCCACTGAGCTAAAGGCCTAGTGAGCCAGTTTACTGTTACTGAGACATTTTACAGGAAAGAAAAATGAATGAGACTTATTCTGAGTTTCTTAGCCTTTCTCACTGTCTCATTTAGAGCCTCATAGTTTCTATGTCTGTGACTAATATGAATAGCCAAGTGGAACACTGTGTTAGCATATCTTTTCTGATAACGGCCTCTCCACCAGTTAGAACTGAGTTTTGTGGTAATAGCAGCAGGACCTTTATTTGTTAATTGTTTACATAGCAAGTCTATCAGTGGATGGAAGTAGAGACAGGAATCACGAGGGAGGTGTGGCCATTTGTATAAAGCACTGGTTCTGATTGTAGGAAGGATACAGTTACAGAGTACAGCATGAGGCTGACCACGAGCTGCATCCTTGGAGTGAAGCTGTCTCAGTGGCCTCCCCATAATTCTCTTTCTCTCTTTTGTTTGTAAACGGCAGACCGACTACTGTTGAAAACGTGAAACAGATCGATGGTGTCTCTGAAGGCAAAGCTACTCTGTTGGCCCCTCTGTTGGAGGTCGTCAAACATTTCTGTCAAGTAAATAGTGTTCAGGTAATATTCTGGTTTACATGAGCTCTTAGGGAGTAACACTTTTGGCCATTCCAGAGACAACACTTTCTCTCTTTATTTGCATTTCTACCTGGACACTTAAGAGAATACATTCAGATTGTCTTACAGTAAATGATTGTAATAACATGTTAGTTACATACTTCTTAAAATTAACTGATGCAGCATCTCCCTTTGTTGCCTAGGCTTCCCTGGAATTGACCCTATAGCCCATTTGGCCTTGAACTTGGATTCCTAGCTCAGTCTCCTAGTTTGAGGACTATAGGTAGGAGCCGTCATGCCTGGGAGTTACCTATCTTTATTGGTAACGTTGAAGTAGCTGTCAGTATATGCATCTTTAATGGGAGAGTGTTATTTTAAGTTTGCATATGTGTTGAATTCTGGCTGACAGTTTCTTGTATTCTCCACTATGCAGTTAGAAGTTGAAGCTGTGTACGCATCCTAGCTTAGTTGGCTAGGAGCTTGGTCCCTTCAGTTTCCTTTGCTTCTGCATGTGTCCTTATCAGTGCCCCTTCCTGCAATTAGGAATCCTCTGATTTCAACTTTCCCCTTATTCTCTGAGTCTTTGCCGTGTTTCCTCATTTCAGCTGATGATTTCTTGTTCCACCCACAAAGACCATTTCCATGGAGTTGTTTGTTTGTTTTACTCTTTTCTTCAAACTCCACGTGTAAACCCCACTGTGAGGTAAGCCCATCCGAGGCTATGAAGACAGCTGGTCTGAGTCAGGGACTCAGGGTTTCAGCTCTGGTTTTCCCTGTGAATGTGACATTGTCTTCCATTTCCCTGGGTCTCCATTTGCTTCTCTGAACCACAGAAGTGATGACTTCCATCCTGGGTCAGAGAAGTGGTGATGTGCCCACTTCTTAAGCAGCCATAGCCCTGTGTGGGCTTGTTTCTCCCCAGGAGCGCAAGCCTACCAGGTCCTCTTCAGAGCACTCTTCTCTGATCCACATAGGATATCTGATGTCTGTGCATACCGTATCCTCTTTTGAAACAGAATACCTTTGGCAACCTTAAAATTTCTCTTTCATAACCTTAAACAAGCAATCGTATGAAGTTCATTGCATTTCATATCAGATATTTTGCAAATGAAATTGTTGTATCTTGATGATTATATGAGGAATAGCATACTGGCAGTAACCGAGGAAGCATGCTCTCTGTGAGCACTTAGTGATCTTCCTTCATGAGTAAGTGCTGTTGTCTGAACAGAGTGGATTACTTCACCCAGCTCCTCTTCAAGACAGGAAATGGAAGCAGGGCATAAGAGAAAGGCCCCAAAGGGCAGGTGTCCAAACAACCATCCTGAGTCTTCTGGAGAGAGAAAAATGACTTGTGCAGTTAGCCTGCTTTATTGAAAACATTTATTAAACAAATAGCCACTATATTTAATAAGCTTTTAATATACTTGCTTCAAATATATTTGTATTTTTATTGAGCTCCCTAAATGATGAGACAAAGAAACAAAGTGTCCTTAAAGCAAAGTCCATAATTTTCTCACAAATTTTTGTTTAATAGAGCGCAATGATATATTATCTTACCAAGATGAAACCAGGTTTATTCATTAGGAGACTGGGCCCAGTACATTATTAAGCTCTTTTCCCCCTTGTTTACTAAATATGCTGTTTTAATTTAACTTTTATATATGACTAAAAAAAAACCAGTTTTCATTTATTTATTTTAAAGCTTAAGAAAATTCCATTATGTTTGATGGATTTTATTTTTTAAATATCTCCCTGTCCTTTCTTTTGGATATTTCATAAGGGACTATACCTAAGAGAGTTTTTTAAGTACATCTTTTAAGTATTTTATGTACTTAGTTTTCAATAAGTATGTGTGTGTGTGTGTGTGTATGTGTGTGTGCGTGTGTGTGTATGTATGTATGTATGTGTGTGTGTACGTGCGTGTGTATGTGTGTGTATATGTGTGTATGTGTGTGTGCATGTGTGCATGCATGCATGCGTGTGTGAGTGTGTGTGTGTGAGTGTGTGTGTGTGTGTGTGTATGTATGTATGTATGTGTGTGTGTACGTGCGTGTGTATGTGTGTGTATATGTGTGTATGTGTGTGTGCATGTGTGCATGCATGCATGCGTGTGTGAGTGTGTGTGTGTGTGTGTGTGTGTGTGTGTGTGTGTGTGTGTGTGTGTGTGTGTGTGTGTAGAATCTGCCTGATGTGGTGCTAGACATAAAATTCAAGTCCTTTAGAAGAGCAACACATGCTCTCACCACTGAGTCACCTATTCAGCCCTATATTTAAGGCTCTACGTGATGGCTGAAGGCCGGAGCTCTGGTTGTGTTGTGTGTTTTACAGTTAATTATACAACATATTTTAACATAAATGCATATATATGCATACACATACATATATAGTTATGTACATATACAGATATTGGATGTGACTCTTTATGATCTGTGTGCCTATTCTGTGATTATGGTATGTAGACTTGTATACTGATTGTGTTCACTTCCAGAGAATTAGCTTAGAGACATTAGAACATTATATACATGTACACACACACACACACACACACACACACACACACACACGGCTCCTTTTGGATTCTACTGAACCCAAGAGAAGATGAGAAAGTTTGTTGCATGTTCTTAAGTTATTTAACCTTTGAAATCAACATGTAAAACATTCTCCCTCTTTTGCATTCCCCATGAAAACTTGGTTATTTAGAGACTGGGTGTTCCATTCACCTGTAGAGCCTTACAGCCCTGTGTTGATCACTCTGTGGATGGTGTTCTTATGTTTGTCATTATCTTATTCTGATTTGTGCTACATTCAAAATTCTGCAGACAGACCTCTTTTCCAGTACCATACCTCACAAGGACCAGGAGAAAAGTCAGGAGATGGCAAAGAAAGACTGCTCACTCCCCCAGTCTGCAGCCGTCACATATGCTCTGTTCCAGGAAAAGAAAATGTCCTTGGTAAGTGCCGCCTTGGGGTGACAAAGCCGTCTGTGTGCTCTTGTGTTTTCTCAACTTTTCAGGGTTGAAGCTGTGACTTGGGGTCTCTTCTTGTCAAACAGTAAGTCCCATCTTTAATTTTCAGACATATCGGCATTCTCTGTTTCCCGTAGCCTTTCTCTGTCAGGTAATAACTGTGAGACTAGTGTCTTAACAGAGACTGTCACAGAGAACACAACTGAGGCTCAGGGAGAAAGTAGCAGAAGGACTTTAAAAGCAGTATAAAACCATTAGTGCATTTGTTATGAGGAAACACAAAGACAAAACGTGACCCAGTAATGCCAAATGCAGATAGGTGTATCTTCATAGTCTTTACAGCATTTACCGCGGAACATGAGAAGCTGTGTATTAGGGAGTGTGTGTAAGTTTTAGTCCACCATACCTTCGGTTCGGCACACTTACCAAGAATGTGGGAGCCCCTGGGCTCTATCCCAAGCACTACCAGAAAAAATAAATTCAGTTAGCTGAACAGAAACAGAGCACAAAGCTGTGGAAACATGCCGTTATGTGTGTATGGTATATACACTGTCTGTACGTTACATACAGCCTCTGGAAGATATTCAAAGATCTGAAAATAGTGTGGTAAGACCTTACTTTTCACTTTGGATCTCCCAGCACTTGCTGCTCTATTTTTCCCTCCAAAACTATGTTGGACACGCTTTTAAAAATTCTATTACTGTGAAAAATGGCCATAGGTAATATTTCTTCCTTGTTCTAAGCTAAGTCTTTAAGGCCGTGGGATTTTTACTCTGTGAGATGGAGAGTACATCACAAGAATAGGACACCATGAGACCCCTGCTTTGTATTCCGGCCTCTCTGACATTAAACTGATTTGGACCAGCTTCTATGGGCCAGGGCCTGCTTTTCCTGTCTACCCTGCATCAGGATTCTTTAGTCAGCTTATGGTCAGATGGAAATAAGGACACACAGTCAGTCCTTACCTTAAAATATCTAGATAGTCAAGTTCCTCACTTAAAATAAGTAATTTCATTACCTATTTTTAAAATAAAGTACGTAGTGAGTAGGAATCCAAGTTGTATCCTGTGTAAGCAATCAGTAACATGCACTTGTTGAATAGACCTATGTGTATGATTTCATCATGTATATACAATAACTAAATATGGTTACTAAGAAATTTTGGAATGGGCTCAAAATTTTGGAATAAAGCATATTATAGAGCTCAGTATTGCATTCTATTATCAGTGACATGAAATAACTTCATTTATGTCTTATGGTATTATGCAGTAGTGTTTGATTTTGCAAAATGATTGTTGATTATCTATACCTCCCTGGAGTCTTAAGAGGGTCTAGATAGTTAACCGCAGAATTAAACACATCTGAGGACTAATTAGTGATAAGCAATAATACAATTAGTTGGAAGTAATTTGATGCCTAGTATCAAATAACCCCGAGATTATACACACATGGTCCATACTTTTTAATGGAAGCAATTTAATACCTACTTCTGGAAGATGAAAATACTGCCCTAGATGGTCTGATCAGTCAACATTTACAAATACAGCCTAAATTCAGACTTTCTAAATACATTGAAAGAAATATCATGAATGTTAGTGCCATTGAATGTCTATGCTTTTGTTTTTAAAAAGCTTTTACCTAATATATATTATAAATGTATTTGGAGCCACATCTGTTTCAAAATCTTTATAAAAATACTTTTTGAAATTGATCATCATTATCTTTAAGTTCTGTAGTATGATACGAGTGGGCAAGCATTCTTGTTAAATTGCAGTTATTGTTTTGTGAACGGCGCTTATGTAAAATACCTATTGTTAGGGTCTCCCCAGGACCCTTCTAAAGAGTTCTTCTGGAGCCTTGTATCATCCCTGAGCATTTAGGAGTTGTCTTCCTGGAAATTTATGTAGCCAAAGCACCATGTCCAATTTTAAGAGCATTACAATACAGCTTTCTATATTTTCACAGATACAGCAGACATCAGATTTAGCGTAAAGAGACTCGTGGCTAACACCAATAGCTCCTTAAAGTGACTGCAGTAGGAAGGGGGAAGACTGAATTATTGACTAAAGTTGCATGATTTTGTTTTACTCAATATATAGGGTAGAATCTGTGGAGGTCTATATAATTGATTTAAAGAAATGTTTAAAATGGAAATTGCATTTGAGGTTTATTCATTGCTTATTTACTGGTGAATGTTTACTCCCTGAAGATGTCAGGTGTTTTCTTTCTGTGAGGTTCAGGAGGAAGTCTTCAACTCCCTGCTTTTGTTTGTTTGTGATTTGTTTTTGCTATTCTTTCTGCAGCACAGCATAGCTGAGAATAGGCTTCTGCCTCTCACAGCAGTCGGCATGCACTTAGCCCAGGCGGTGAAAGCCGGCTACCCCCTGGATATGGAGCGAGCTGGCCTGACCCCAGAGGCTCGGAAGATTATTATGGATGTTATCCGAAACCCTCCCATCAACTCAGGTGATGAGCGCAGCCCTTCTCTGCAGCCTAATGACCTGACTCAGCTCAGTAAACAAGCGACTCGCTCTGTTTCACATTAACAGCACTGACCTTTACGCTGTGGTGAAATTTTACTTGGGTAACTTTGCTTTTTAATTTTAGAAGAAAAAAAAAAAGAATTATTTCTTTCTCAGCAGAAGGTGTACTAAAGAGTCGTTCGTTTCAGATAATCGTTTCCCCACCCATCCCCAAATCGGACATGTTACTCCCAGAATGCTAATTTTCCCCTCACTGCCTCTGAGTCCCTGCCAGAGACTTCTCTCTCAGTCACTGACATGTCAAACTCTGTATGTAGCCTCTGTAGAAGAGTTTTTTTTCTCTGTAGAAGAGTTGGCAGATGGCTCAGCTGTTAAGAGTACTGGCTGTTCTTCCGAAAGACTGGGGTCGGCACCCACACGGCGTCCCACAACTAATCGTAACTCCAGTTCCAGGGACTCTGACAGCCCCTTCTGACCTCTGTTGGGGCCAGGCGCACACATGATGCATAGACACACATGCATGGTTCTTTGTTCTTGCCCCTCTGAGGAACCTCAGCTCTGCCATGACGTTCAGCCCCCTGCTTGCCTTACAGAAATATTTTTAAAATGATGCCCCCCACCCCAAGTAAAGTTAAGGCACATTAGAAAATTTCCTCTCGAATCCACAAATATAAGGTCAGTGTGTTATAACAATAAGTCTGATTTTAAAAAAATTCCGTTGGACTGAAGCAATGGTCATCTTTAAAAAAAAATAAAAAAAAAAACCTTTTCTTCAAAGCTGAGTGAATTCTTACTTTTTCTTACTTGAAATTCTTTCCCATATGGAAACAATTTGATTTCTTACCCAAGAATCTGTAAAGTGATAAAGCAACAGAATTACCCAGTAAGAGTCTTCGGGAATCAAATACAATCTGGTTATAATTTGATTTCCTGTACATACTATAAAGAACTCATGTCTAGACATGCTCATTTATGACTTAGAATAACACATGCACATGTGTAAATGTAAGTTAATGAATTGATAGTTTTGGGAACTCTGGTCAATGTGGGTCTGCTAAGGTTAAATCTAAGTTTTTGCATTTTAAGACCCAAGGGCCAGATCTTAGGCTTTGTGGAGAAATAGCCAAAGTAACTGAGTTACGAATCATCTTATGAGACACTCGGTCTCCTTGCAGCAGTAGCTGGTCTGTTAGACTTGAAGGCAGAAGGAGCAGAACACACTGTGCAGGATTAGATTCAAGGTATATCACCCTTGCCTGTTGCAAAGTGACACATCATCTTAGGAGAAGCTAAAAACTGGAATTTCTTTTAGAAATGCATTGTCTCTTAGGACTCAAATACATGTTTTGATAAGATGGTTGGGCAATGTTATACAGCATTGCTTCCTTTTTTAAAAAAAAAAATAATAACAATCATGTTTGCTGCTGATTGGCTACCCTCCTGAAACCATGAACTGACAAATGGAGTTAGCCTAGACAGGGAGATGCAGAGACTTAGGCAGTAGACACACCAGTGAGCCAGTCTTCGCTCTGACAGTTGATGGTTTGGGACCCACACCCTTCGAGGTCTCAATTTCTTCGTGTATGAAATAGAAAGAAATAATACTTTTGTCTTTTCCAGAATTGTGAGGAATACACTGGATACTAGACAGAGATCCCTGGGACCTGGCAAATAATAAGTAGTGTCGTTAGTGAGGGACGGTGACAGTTGAAGTGAATGGTAATATCTAAGAGCATTTAAAAATATCCTTTAAATATCATCTCTTTTATAGTCTTTTTGATAATTAAGAATATATAAATCTGGAACTAGAGAGATGGCTCAGTGCATAAGAGCACTTGCTGCTTTTGCAGAGGACCCAGGTTGGGTTCCCAGCACCCACATGGTGACTCTCAAATGTCTGTGACTTCAGTTCTAGGGGACGTGATGCCCTGCTCTGGCCTATGCAGGCATCAGGCACACACATAGTACACATACATGCAAGAAAAACAGTCATATACATAAAATACAAACAAATTAATATTGAAAAAAGAATATATGAAGTTAATAAGTAAGTATATACAAAAGAAGATTAAAAAAACTGTATAATTACTCCTCAGGATTGATTTCCTGTCTCCTCCACTGGGATATAAAAATCTGTTAATGTCCCAAGTCTCTTCTATAAAATGTAACACACACATACATTTTAACATGTATCCTATATCCTATAATCACATTATATCACATATAATATGCAGCTGCTACACTGTAAATGCTTCGTTAGTAGATGTTACAATGTATTGTTTGAGAAATAATGAGAATGTGTGTACATGTTTAGAAGAGATGCAGGTTTTTGTTTGCTGTGAGACAAGGTCTTGCTGTGTAGTCTAGGCTGTCCTTAAATTCACCATCTCCTGACTCAGTCTGCTGATTGCTGGAATTATAGGCATGTGCTGCCATACCCAGTCTGGTTGGTGAAACCAGGATGTGCAGCCTGTGGCTTTGGTAAAGAGCCAACAGATAACGATGGCAAATTGTATTTTATAGAAGCACATGGCTGAGAATTCTGCAGTTGACCAATATTCTTTAATAACAAGAAAGGACTGTTCTAACCTCAATTCATTATTGCCACATATCTTCCAAAACTGTCCGATTTGGCTATGGTAAAGAGTTGAGTTGCTGGTAATTTAGTTTGGAAGTTATGTGATTTTAAAGTTATAGAACTTTTGATTAAGAAGCTAAAATAGAAACACTTATTTTCACTCCTGCCCTGGTTTCCATAGGGAGTGGGGCCCAGAGAGTTGTAAAACTAGTTTTAGTATGATTTCTAAGATTGATGACTTAGCAAGTTTTAATTTTTACTATGCTATTTAAAATCATACTGCCAAATAAATTAACTTAAAAGTTATCAAAATCAAATTAACTTAAAATTTATCTTAAAATTAAACTTAAAAGTTATCAACAATAAAATGTAACATAATTTTTTATTAAGATTCAGGTTTATTAAGTCTTGTTTGACAAAGATAAATTAATTTTATTTTCTTTATTGCATTCTAATACCTTTAAATATTGTCTGCCATAATTAGTGCCCTCTATAGTCTAAGATTAGTGATTTTGTTTCTGACATTAATCAATTTTTAAATCAATTTTTTGTTTTTGAGAATATATATAAGTACTGTATTTGCATCATTTCTCCTCCTACTCCCCCATTCATTGCTGTCTCCTGCATCCCACTCAAATTCATGACCACACCACACACACACCACAGACACACACCACATGACACAGACACACACACACACCACATGACACAGACACACTCACACACACCACAGACACACACCACATGACACAGACACACACACACACACACATACCACAGACACACACCACAGACACACACCACAGATACACACACACACCATATGACACAGACACACACACACCACAGACACACACATCCCCCTCACACACGCACCCCCCCACATCTCACACCACACCACACATACATACACACACACACAAACACACACACACACACACACACCAATATATAGAAGTATATTTCTATAGCCTACTTCAAATACAAGTAGAGGAAGATGATTAAATACAGTCATGAAGTCTTAATTTTTGTTTCTTTGATAATGCATTCATGGTCTGTAAGCTGTCTTGTGTGGATGTAAGACTTGGGGTTTGGGTTCTTGGTTTTCTTTGATAAGGTACTATTTGTGTTCCTACTGGAGAAAACTACAGTATAAGTTACCATAAGGAATGAAAACACACATACTATATTAATAGTCTGGGTGTTACTTTTATTTAGCTATAGCCCTAACATATAACTCAGTGTTTTAATGAAGTTTGAAATATAAACTTTAAACAATTTCAAATTGAAATTTATTTTATATTTTTATAATGTAATTTTTATAATATATTTTGTACTTTTATAATATAATATTAAATATGATATTATATTAACTACTCAAAAATAGAGTAACTGTGAGTTAAACTCTTACTTACTTTTATACACTCCTGTTACTCTAGATTTTTCACTCTGTAACTTTATGATTTTATAATTCTGTGGTTTATTAGTTTTTCTATGTTTATATAATTTAAAACTTCTTTTACTATGTTGAGTGTTCTTAACTAGACTTAATAAGTTAAGTAAGATATTTAATGAGGTACCTAGATAATACTCAGAATAATTTCTTCTATTTTTTATGTGCATGGATCTGGAAAATTAAGGGTGGCCTCCAAGGGACCTTCGACACAGGGGTAACATGATCTCTTTTAGGGCACTGAAGGAGGACAGCCAGTGCTGTCATTTAGCTTTCCAGAGTATGTTTAGTACTGACTTACACAGGATGGTGGGAGGGAAATATGTAGATCTTAAACTACAAGTGACCTACTTGTAAAACTGTAGTTCTGGTAACATTAAGATAAGTGCAGTGATTTTTCTAAAATAGCACTAACCAATAGAAATATAATGTTAACCTCACAGACACCTTAATTTCTAACATCTACACTAAAAAAATTATATAGATACAATTACTTTTCATAACAGCTTAATGTGTTCTATATAAGAAAATATTATCATTTCAATATTCAATTAATCTAAAGTTCTTAAGCTCTTTTACATTTTTCTGTATTAAGCCTTCTAAGTCAGATATTTTATGTTTAAAGTATGTCTTCTGAAGCTGAAGTTTAATCAGAAATACTTTAGCCAGTATGCCAGTGCATGCTTGGGAAATGAAGCCAAGAGCATTTATTATGCTGGTCTTTATTATCTACATAGTGATTTCAAGGCCAACTTAGACTAGATGAGACAATCTAAAAAAAAAAAAAATCAATGACAAAATAGTAACATCAAAAAATAATAATCCATAATTAGCTTTCATAAGCCTTGAAGGTAGACAGAGCAGACTGGTATAATATCAGTTTTTAAATTTAATAATTTTAATTACTTAACTTTGGATGTTCAGTAGCATGTAGTGGGCTAATGGTTCATGGTACTTGATACAGAATGGTTTAGAGATAATTTATCAGAATACATCAAACTACAATTTTTCTAACCTATGGACCACCAACCCCACTTTCAACAATTCAGAGATATGGAAATGTAAGGTAATGTTCATTAGAACATTCTAAAGAAAATTTGAAGACAGTGGGTGCTCAAATTTCAGCCTGCTACATGCCCAGAGCAGAGGACTCATCAGGGCAGTAAGAGATGTGGGGTTTCTGCGATAACTAGAACAGTGCATTGGCCCAGAACGATTTAAATTGGGTTGATGTGATAATCTCGTTGATGATTTTTAGTACATAGTTAGTACATAGTTCTTTCTAAGACTATGCTTGGCACCGGTCTTACATTTTAAACCTGGAACATATGTAGGTAGCCAACTGTACTACCTTTTTGTTAGGTTTTAATTTTTTATTACCATTTTGGATGAGTCCCTGAGTATCAACTGTAGTCTTTGGGAGAAAAGAGGCTATAAGCCTGAAAATATCAACAACTTAAATTCATGTTTTCAAGATGTCATTAGAGCATCTCTCGGCTTCTGATCACTGCGTTGAGTGTCAGCTGTGCTTGTTGAGCGCTCTAAACTCAGTGAGGATGAGTAAGTGTGTTCTGCTTGCTTACCTTTATCACATCCACCCTGAGGATGAGGATGATGTGGGAAGGACACGCCTCAATGAAGAGTGGTGGTTTATCTGTAGGAGCCACTGCACCGTGTACAGAAGATGAGTGACCCACACAACGTGAGTGCGTTGTGTTGGCACTAAACGTGCAGGTTCCTTCATTCTGAAAGCGAGGCTCTGGTAGAACTTTGCCACAAAGCATCCTGTCCTGTGGATTCAGCAGGTTTACTTTGGGCACTTTTTGTCTTTACTTTTTCGTGAAAGCATTGTTGTGATGAACATAGTCTCCCAGAAAATTTACCTTACAATAAGCATTTTAAGTAACTGATGTGGTTTGTTATGGAATATATTATTGATGTAATTGTTTTTAGAATTTTATTTATAAGTGCAAACTGCTCAGAGGGCGCGGGGCTCTCTTTGCTCTCTCTTTCTCCGAGCATTTGAATTCCTGCTCCGTCCTTTTGTCTCCGCCCGAGTCTCATGGGAAAAAAAATGCAAATTGCTTCTATTTTAAGAGCTGTTTTTAAGCCGAGTGGTGGTAGCACATACCTTTAATCCCAGCACTTGGGAGGCAGAGGCAGGCAGATCTCTGTGAGTTCTAGGCCAGCCTGGTCTAAAGAATGAATTCCAGGACAGCCAGGGCTACACCGAGAAACCCTTATCTCACCACCACCCCCACCCCTACCAAAAAAAAAAACCCAAAAACTGTATTTAAAAGAAATGTGTGTGTGTGTGTGTGTGTGTGTGTGTGTGAGCACACGTGCGCATGTATGCATACACATGAATGCAGATCTCTACAGAGGCCAGAAGAGAGCGTCAAGTTCTCTGGAGCTAGAATCACAGATGGTTGTGAACTTGATGTGGGAACTAAACTTGGATCTTTTGTAAAAAGCAATATGTGCTCTTAATTGCTGAGCTGTCTCTGCAGCCCCAAGAATAATCAATAAAAAAAAAATTACTTGGTAACCAGTATTTGGAAATTGAAGCACAGTTTCCTTTAAAAAAAGGATCTATGCATGATTCTTGTTGTTCTTGGGGAACAAAAGACACCTTAAAGAATTTTACCCATTAATTTATCCCATTTCTCTTAAGGATGTTACCATTTGAAAGACAAGAATTTGGGGGACGATCTTCATCCTTCATATACTGTATTTTATCATTTTCACCTTGTAATTTTCTAAAATATTCTCCTTAATTTTTGTTGCCTTGGTTTTCTTATCTTTTACAGATATGTATAAAGTTAAACTCATCAGGATGTTAGTTCCTGAGAACATTGACACGTACCTTATCCACATGGTGATTGAAATCCTTGAGAGTGGTTCGGACAGCAGAGCCCAGCCTTCCTGTGATTCCAACAGGAAGAGGTGTTTCCCCAGCTCTGAAGAGAGTTCTGGGAGCTTTAAGAAAAGCAAGGAGGTGATCACGGAGACCAAGGTATTGATCACATACCTGTTTGTGAAGTGTCACGTGTGCACTTTGCATGCCCAGCGGGTATATGTTGATCTGCTGTCATATATAAATCTGAGAGCACTACTCTTTTGCTTCTCAAGGATGATGTGAGAAAAGCTGCTTTTAAAAAGACAAGACGTATAATTTAGTATGTAGAATACCAGCTTGAATTTTACCTGTATTGACTTTGTGCTCTGGAGAAATACACCTTATTCTAGATGTGGTTAATGGCGTTAGCTTTGTGTGTCTTGGCAATGTATGTGGTTAATGAAAGTGAAGACAGATCTGATTATCTGCCTCCCATTGGCTGACCCTCCCTTCGTTCTCATGCCCTGGTATACAGATTGCACTTTACATATGGTAGTTATAAGCATAACATAGGGAGTCTTTTCCATAATTAGAAAAGGTAAGCATTCAGTGTCATTTTAGATGATATTAAAAATGCTTTGAAGATTACTGTTTTTATCATGTGACAGATCGTGGGCAGAGACCAATCATTCTCTGAAGTGACTATACATTTGCAGGTTTGACTTCTGATACCCCTGGGGTCACATGACTCTCTGATAGTAATTGATGAGCTTGTAATAACTCACTAAAATTACATTAGTTCTCCCACGGTCAGCTTGATGGGGTGGCTTGTAGTTGCTGCCACTACTAGAGATGAGGCCCTACACTTTAGCACTCCAGTGGTCACTAGAGGGTCTCCAGCCTCTTACTCTTCTCAATATTCTCCTTTTTAAAAGGGAACTGATTTTTTTTTTTTTAACTAAACTGGCGTTTTAAAATGCTTTACTTTAGTTAGCTTTGTGTATCATCTTATGTTTTAGTGTTTTAAATAACCTAGTGACTTAATTATTTGGGAATGTTGAGATTTTTCTTAATTTGTAAGCTATAAAAGGAATATTAGGGAGTGTGTATTTTAGGTAGAATTAATGAGATTTAGCTTCCGTAGAAAGCCCAGCTTTCTATTCTGTAACTGATGCTGAGCACCTAAGACTTTGGAATTTGTTTTCCCTTTCTGTAAATACAGGAGAGGGTGTTCTTTACTACTATGTCAGTCTGCTGTGTGAGATGCCCCTTGTCTGTTGTTAATTTTCATGTAAAATTGGTTTTCCTGCCTTTGCAACACTAGGCATGGCTCAGATATTAATTCCGTATAATTCCATATAATGCTGCTTTTGGAAGTGCTTAAAATATGGAAACTTTTATGAACCATACCCCACTGTTTTTGTTGGGTTTTCTTTTCCAATTGTCTCTATTACATTAGTCCAGTTGAATTTTTTTTGTTTTCATTTTGTTGTAGTAATTATTAAAAATGTGTCCACCGGTCAATCCGACTGTCTAGGCTGCGGCATCTCTGCCTAGCTCAAGCACGTGGCCAGAGGCCAGGTGCGCACTGCAGCTAGAGACACCAGCCTTGCCACCCACAAGACGTCAGCGTGGGAGATGGCTCTGCTAATCTTCCATGCTGTCTCTGCAAGGCTGGGCAGTGCCCAGACCATCCTGCCAACCACACGGGCTCGGTACAGATGAGACTCTTATGCTTAGATTATCCAAAGGCTTATATATTTAGTAATGATCAATAGCAAGATACCCTTACAATCAGAGGTGTAACCCAGTACCCAACCTAGATATATAACTACCTTTGACTGCTACAGACAAGTGAACATCAGCCTCCATGTCCCTCTCTCTCATTCTCCGTCTCACCCTCAGCTCCTCCTCTTCCTTCTCCTCCTCCTCCCTTTACTCCTCCTCTTTTTCTCCTTACTTCTCTCACCTTAGCTACTCCTACACCATCTATTGAAAATAGATTTTTTTTTCTCTTAATATATCCGTATTACAGGTTTTTCTCCCTCTATTTCTTTCAGTTCCTCCTACTTCCTCTCCTATCTGGATCTACTCCCTTTCTGTCTCCATTAGAAGTCAGAAACCCTTTGAAGGAATAATAATAAAAAATAAAACATTATAAGATAAAAACAAAAGCTACTACATCAGAGTTGGGCAAAACAGAAGGAAATCAGCCCAAGAGAAGGCACAAGACTCATTGCTTTGTACACTCAGAGGCCATGATGTATTCCCAGAGGACCTGGTGCAGACCTGTGCAGGCCTTGCGCATGCTGCCTCAGTCTCTGTGAGTTCGTATGAGCTTTAGGCATGTTTTCTTGGACTTCTAGATCCTCTCTGGCTCTTACACTCATTCTGCTTTCTCTCTTGTGGGGTTCACTGAACCCTGAGGGGAGGAATTGATGGAGACATCACTTTTAGGGTTGAGTGACCCAGTGTCTCGAAGTCTTTGCATTATGTCTGGTGTAGGTCTTTGAGTTTGTTTCCTTCTGCTACAAAAGGAAGCTTCTCTGATGATGAGTGAGGAAGGCACTGATCTATGAGTATATCAGAATATCATGAGGAGTCATATGCTACTTTTAAAAAAGAACTGTAGTATTTAGTTTTGCCCTAGGTCCCTGAGCTATCTAATCGGTTCTTGGCTCCCTAAACAATGTTGGGCATGAGCTTCATCTTGTGGAGACGGCCTTAAGTCAAATCAGATATGGGTTGTTTACGCCCACAAGCTATGTGCCACCATTGCCCTAGCATATCTTGCAGGCAGGGAGGCATGGTTGATCACAGTTTATGGCTGGGTTGAGGTGTGTCTCTTTTGTTAGTATGCAGAGTACCTTGCTGTACCAAAGATGCTAGGATGTAGGTGTGAACACTCTATGTAGGCGTATGCTAGGATATAGGTGTGAACACTCTATGTAGGCGTCAGCTCCACTTGATGTTCTCTATCTTCTTTATGAATTTTACGATTTTATTTTTTAATGACTGAGTACTACTCCATTGTGTAACTGTACCATATCTTCTTTATCCATTCTTCTGTTGAGGAGCATCTAGGTTGTTTCCAACTTCTAGCTGTTGTGACTAGAGTAGCAGTAAACATGTTGAACCAGTGTCTCTGTGGTGGGGTGAAATGTCCATTGGGTATATACGAAAGTGTGTGGTGTGGTGTGTGTGTGTGGTGTGTGTGTGTGTGTGTGTGTGTGTGTGTGTGTGTGTATGGATCATGAGTTGGATTGATTCCCATCTTCCTGGAATGTAAGACTAAATGTGTTAGTAGCTACAAATGAATAATTATAGGAATAAATCAAGATGTTTTATGTGTATGTATATGTGGTATGCGTGAATATATGTGCTCATCTGTGTATGTGCATGTAGAGGCTCGTTGATATCAAGAACAACTCTTCTATCTTACTCTTTGAGACAAGGACTCACTCAAATTTAAGGCTCACCAGGTCAGCTAGTGTGGCTAGCCTGTTTGCTCTGGAGATCCCTGTGTTTGCCTTCTGAAGCTTCTGAACCACCATGTCCACTCAGTATTTATGTAGGTTCTGGGGAAGCAAGCTCTGGTTCTCTTGCTTTCTTTGCAAGCACTTTAATCGCTGAGCCATCTCTCCAGCCCCTAAGGATACATATTTTTTATAATGTCCAACCATATTTTGAAGTTTATAGGTTAGCTAGCTTGGAGTACACAACACAGAAGAAACAATAAGAAAAATTCTCCTTCAACATGATAGCAAGAAGAGAAAAGACCCTTGAAAGATGTCTCTGACCTCCACATAGCCACTGTAGTATATGTAGCATGTATACACTTACACATGTGCATGTGCAAACACACACACAGTCTAATAATAATAGCAAATTATCTTCAAATGGAGGGTAATGAGATAAGTAAATGCTTAAGGAAATAATATAATATTTTTTCTTTTATTTATTAGGTTTTCACCTCAAAATTAATTCTATAAATATTTCTATTTCACTTTATTTGGTTGGGCAGAATAGTTATTCAGGATGTCTGTGTTGTTTTTACAGCTCTTATGCTTTTTCCACTGTACAAATATTTCTTTTATCTCTGTTTTCTATAGGCATCATCTGAAATGTCAAAGAGAAAATTACCCGAGTGGTTTACCAAAGGAAATGTGCCCTCAGCTGATGCTGGCAGCTCTTCAATGACCAAGACAAAGAAGAAAGGTCTTTTTAGTTAAGATGACAACTACAGAACAATTTGTGTGTCCTTTATATATTCCTATAAAGAATGAAAAGAAATATTTTAACCTCAAAATTATTTAAAGTCCAAAGTAAAACTCACCTAAGCATTGAGCCGCTGGCGTCTTTAATCGCCCGTCCGCAGTTGAGATAAAGCATCTGAATCTCCAAGTCCCTGAGTGCAGCATAGAAAGTGAGGTTGGTTTCCTTTCAGATTGCCTTCCAGACCCCTGCCACCGTCGTGTTGCAGTCCCTCTACTTGCAGCAGTGTATGTGGGAAACGGAGGATGTGTCGCTTTGACATGGTGAACAGATTAGTAGGTGCTTAGTGACAGATATGACGAAGGCTTAAATTGACAAGATGGTGTCCTGTGAATTTAAGACAACAGAGTCATTTTACAGATGGTCTTTGCTTCCTTATGTAGTGGCCTGTATGTGCACTGTCAGACAATATCACTGCCCCAGCCCAGTAAGTGACACATCAGCTTCCATTTAAATGGGGGAAAGTGTTGAAAGGATTCCAGTTACAGAGACAACTAAATGCTATGCATTTTCTACAGAATTTTTATTATTTCTCAAGTAAAAGTGTTTCTTTGTACTGAATATTAACTATACTAAATTTTCATTTATTTAATTATTCAGAGTGCCTTCAATATTTGAAGATGCCAAATTTTAATGTCTTACGTTTCACAAAGAATTAAAAAAAAACCTGAAAACTCAAACTCTATTCTTGGCAAACTACTGTTATATAAATTTAAGCAGTTTACCATATAGCTTATAAAGACATTTTGAGCCTTGGGTTGACTTTTTTGTAAATAGAAATGGATTGTTACTAATACAGAAAAAAAAATGCCTGAATTCAGAGTAATTTTAAAAAAAAAAGTCACTCAGGATTCCATTAGGAAAGAATCAAAGTCATTTTTCGTAATCTGCCAGACTTCCTCGTATTAATTTTCTTAATTTGAATCTTATTGTAAGACATTCAAACTATACTTAAAACATGGAAACTCCCATGTTCTCATTTTTCTGCTTCCTATTACCAGAAGGTAGCCTTACATATGTCACACATAATCTCCGGTTGCTTCTGTTTCTCTGTGCCTTAAAATGTGTTCCTATAATACACGAGTTGGTATTCTCTATGGCAAGGTGTCAGCATGCTTGCAGGGCTTGAGGTTCGTGCTGGCTGTGGTGGTCATCTGCAGGAAAACATCTGCTTAATTATTTGAGTTATGGGTTGAATTGGACTTTTTTTTTCCTTCATGGAATTGAAAAAACAAAACTTGGTGGCAAAAATTATGCTTGGTTTTTTTTAGACCTGGTTACTCGGCAGATATTTTCTCAAGATACAATGAAGTTAGCCTATTGCTGTAAAGGAAATGATTTACCAATAGTTATTGCCAGTAACAAAATTGAAAATTCTAGTAAAACTTACAATTCTGGTGAATGTGTATCCTTCACTGGGAACCTGGGCAGATTTCCTTGACCTGAGGACTTTTCTAATGAAGTAAATAAAATAAACACATCTTTTTTGATAGTATCTAAAGTTTTATCTGCATCTAAAATCCCAAGAAGTCAGTTTTTAATGGATGACTAATACATGATGTAATCCAGAGATACGTTGTTTGAAAGGCCTGCTGGAAGCAGAGGAGGGACCAGTAAATCCTAATGTAGTCAAGAGGAAGAGCCAATGGCTGTCCTTTCAGATTACACACTGAAAATCATAACTAAGAAACAGCTACTGTTTTCATTTCAAAGATTCAAAGCTTCAAGGATCCTCTACCATTATTGGAAAATGTATTTTCACATAGCTTTTCCTAATATCACACACACACACACACACACACACACACACACACACACACACACACACACATCCACATAGACTGAATACAGTAGACTGGACTCCAAGCCCTTTTCCTAAACTCATCTACACAACAAGAACATTTACAGAAATGAAACTGGGCCATCTTGTCAATTTTTGTAAATGAAAATGTGATTTTAAAATGAACAATATTTGTGCTAAAGTGTAATTGGTTTACTACAGCTGTTTTGAAATGAATCAATAAATCTTTGGAAAAAGTCTCAGATATGATTATATATCTGCATAGCTGCACATATACTGAGTAAGCGCAGACCGGAAAGTAGAAAGCAACCATGTGACCCTGAAGGAGTTGGGGGAGGGGAGTCGAATGACAGGAGCACTAAGAAGGGAGGGGGCAGTGAGCGGGATGGAAAGTGAATACGTAAAAAAAAAAAAAAAAAAAAAAATTAAATAAAATAATAAAAAAGAAAGGAAATGGGAAAAACAAAGCAGGCACTTTAACCACAGAGGGGTAAGAAAGCAGTGCAGAGCGAGAGCAATGACAGAGGGGTAACTAACCCTGAAGATGTTTGAAAAGCTAGAGGGAAACATTACTTAAGTCTTTATGTTTACTTAAAAATATGTATGTACATATATACATATACACATATACACACCACACACATATGTATGTATATACACACATATGTATGTTTGTATACACACATACATATATATGTATGTATGTATGTATACACACACATACACACATGTATAAATATGGGCTTTGTTTGGTTTTGATTTCTTCAGACAGGGTCTCACTGTAGCCTTGTTTGACCTGGAGCTCACTATACAGAACAGGCTACTCTCTGTGTGTCTCTGTCTCTGTTTCTGTCTCTGTCTCAGTCTCTGTCTCTGTCTCTGTCAGTCTCTTTCTCCCACCCCACCCCCCGCTCTCTGTGTAGTTTAAAAAAGTTATGCTACCTCAGGTGATAATGGTCCCTTAGGAACAATAGACTACTAACAAAATCCCCAGTGCTAAGCAGAAGAACCCTCCCTTCGAGTTGTTGGTCAAGGAAGTCCAAGAGACCCCTCAGACAATACAGGTTATTGGCATCACCTTTGGTTGCCTCTGAGAACTTGAAGGGAAGACCCTGTTGCTGAACACAGTGTGGACTTTAGGGACATGATTTGGAGAAATGCCACTGGAACTGACTTGGAAGCTCCACCAGAGAGGACCAGCTCTCAGTGCTGGACAGTGGGATGCAAGCTGTCAAGTAAGAAAAGCAGTCAGTCCTATCCACCTATAAAGCCTATGATCCATGGCTATGATCAACGTGGCAAGATACCTCCAGGTACAGTGGTGACACATATTAGGGGTAACCAACAGCTGTCTAGTTGGCCTTACAGCCTACTAGTTGAGGGAATCCATACCCAGTACTGTAAACCGAGACAACTGCCCATGGCCCATGAGTTCATGGACCCTAGAGGACAAACTTACTGCCACTTTCCTAAACCAGCATCATTTCTAACTTCATTCTAAACATTTATCCTTACATTCAAAGAAGTACAGCTCTGAACCCTCATCAACAGAGCATCTTCTTGCTGCAGACAGAGATTATTACAGAAATCCACAACTGCTCAAAATGCACAGAACTGACCTTGGGTTCCCCAAAACCTATCAAAACACCACCCTTACGTGCAAGGCTGAAAGAGCATTGTGGAAGAGGGGACAGAAGATTGTAAGAGCCAGAGAGCCAGGATTTCAGCTGTGAGATAGTGACTTCTATATATGACACTGAAGCTACACCCATGAAATCTCAATGATACAGTCACCTAGGTAAGACCAGAACGATGACATCACCAGTTTTACATGCCAACACTGATGGAGGAGATCTCAGAAGGCCCTACCCCTAGATGAAGAACTGTAGGCGATCAACAGCTGCTGAGAGAGAACAATTGAGTCTTCTCTAGGGTCCATTCTTCTGATAGGTTATCCAACCCAAAGTGGTCAGCCCTGAACATACATGCATATATATGTATACACACACATACATATATATATACACACATATATATATATATACACATACATATATATACACACACATATGTATATATACACATACATACATATATACATACACATATATGTATATATATGTACATATACATACATAGTGTATGTATATAACAATAATAATTGAAGAAGTCATGAACTTGTTTGGGATTGAAGGGGTACAGAGGAAGCCTTGGAGGTAAGGTGGGGAGAGGGGGTACAGAGGAAGCCTTGGAGGTAAGGTGGGGAGAGGGGGTACAGAGGGAGCCTTGGAGGTTGGGTGGGGAGAGGGGGTACAGAGGGAGCCTTGGAGGTTGGGTGGGGAGGGGGGTACAGAGGGAGCCTTGGAGGTAAGGTGGGGAGAGGGGGTACAGAGGGAGCCTTGGAGGTAGGGTGGGGAGAGGGGGGTACAGAGGGAGCCTTGGAGGTTGGGTGGGGAGAGGGGGGTACAGAGGGAGCCTTGGAGGTAGGGTGGTGAGAGGGGGTACAGAGGGAGCCTTGGAGGTAAGGTGGGAAGAGGAGATACAGAGGGAGCCTTGGAGGTAAGGTGGGAAGAGGGGATACAGAGGGAGCCTTGGAGGTAGGGTAGGGAGAGGGGGTACAGAGGGAGCCTTGGAGGTAAGGTGGGGAGAGGGGGTCCAGAGGGAGCCTTGGAGGTAGGGTGGGGAGAGGGGATACAGAGGAAGCCTTGGAGGAGGTAGGGTGGGGAAAGGTTGGAAACACTGTAAATCAAGCACTCAAGTATGAAATTCTCAAAAAATTTAAAATATTTCATCAAAGCTGAAAATTCTCACTTTTAATTTCTAAGATGATAAATGTTGATTGATGAAAACTGAATTAACAAGAGTCTTTAGGACCCTCTATTTTTAAGAATATGAAGGGTCTTACAGTATAATGTTTTAAAGACTATTACAGTGTGTTGTTTGTTATATGGGAGTACTAGGGATTGTTTAGCTGACTTCATATTTTTGGGTAGTAAATGATTTTTTTTCTTCTAACTTGAACAGCATTGCTTTGACTTTTTTTTTTTTTTAAGATTTATTTATTTATTTTATTTATTTATGAGGGCCCTGTAGCTGTCTTTAGACACACCAGAAGAAGGCATCGGATCCCATTACAGATGGTTATGAGCCACCATGCGGTTGCTGGGAATTGAACTCAGGACCTTTGGAAGAGCAGTCAGTGCTCTTAACCACTGAGCCATCTCTCCAGCCCTTGCTTTGACTTTTTGTTTTGTTTTATTTTTGTTGTTTTTGTTTGTTGTTGCGACTATCATTATGTGGCCTCTAGGCTTGCTTCAGACTTGTCATCTGGGTTTTGGTTTTGGGATTGCAGATGTGCAACACCATTCCCAGGACCGAATGTTCTTGAGATGAAACTCCTGCAGGACAGATGAGGCCTGTGGGATCTGCCTGTCTGTTTAGCCTTGTTCCATCTTGCTGTGTCCTTGAAGATGCCCAAGATGGCAGTATGTCCCCACTAGCTGTTCTTTTTCTTACAAGACTCTCTGTTAGCTATGGGAAAGTCCTCAGTGCTTTCTTCCTGTTCAAAGGAAGAGACTGGGGATGGCTTAGTGGCAGGGGACTCACCTAGTACACTGGAGACTGTGGCTCCCATCCCAGGACTGCCCAGTACACTAAATGCCAAGAGCCATCTAGGAGAAGCTAAAAACTAGAAGGTGATCTTCCTCAGGTGGTTCTGCCATAGACTGTGATGGATTTTCTTCTCTAGGCCGAGGAGATTAAATCTAAAGAAAGATTCCTTCTATTAATATGCTTTTGAAAGGCTCGGGAAGCCCCCAAAGGGGCCCCCACTCGAGTCACGGGATGGCGCGCACCCAAAGGACACACGGAAGACCAACTTGATGCAAGAACACGAGGTAGTTTAATGGCGGAACGTTCCGGGCCGACACGTGTCTCAATGTGGGAGACAGGGGCATCGACCTCGTGGCTCCAGGGTTTAGGGTTTATATAAGCTCGGGATGGGGAAGAGGAGAAACTTTCACGCGGGTGCATACGATTGGTTGTTTTCCAATTTTTGAACATCTGGCCAAACCGGTCCATGGGGGCGGGGAGCAGTTCCTTATCAGGATCTTCATTCCTGGGATGCATTCCTGGGATGCTTCGGTAGCCCATTGTCCTGTAACTCTGTATTCTTTGTTTACGGATTAACTGGCCTCTGGTTGGCAAACCAGAGGGGCAACTTTAGCTACTCAGGCTAGGGAAAAAGAATCTATAATTCATGGGACCCATAAAATTTTCTTTTACTTTCTGTTATTATTAAGTAACAATTGCTAGGTATTGGGCCACTTTTTAAAGCAGATCTCTGCAGACCTATGAAGATGTACTATCTAGTAGTGATGCTGTATAGACAAATAAGATAATGATTCTTTAGAATTCCTGATTTGATTCAAATATTTTAAGAAGAAAGTCTTTAGAGATGGTCTTAGTTGCTAGAAAGATGTGATAAAGTTAGAATCAAGAATAGAATGTGCCCACTGCTCATCATAGTAAGTAAAGGCTGCATAATAAGAAATATAACGAGCTTTCATAATTACACTAAAAAGAGAAATAGACGGGACAATTTTCTGTTCAAGGAAAAACATTTAGGTTCAAGGATAAAGTCACAGGTTGCACTATGAAAGGCAAGGCCATCTAAAAACTGTTGCTTTGAACTTTTAATGAGTATATTACAAGGAAACACTGCTTTGAACTTAATATCAACATCCTTCTGTAATTCCCAGTTTATATAACATTTTTATCTCTGAGGTAATTTTTTAAAAGAACTTTTTATCTAAGAAGGTATAAAAGACCAGAGTAAAGAAATAAAGTTGTTGGTTAAATGGTTTGTGTTAAGGAGTTTTGCCCCATCCATCCATCCATCCATCCATCCATCCATCCATCCAAATGTCTGTCTGTCTATGTGTGTAGGGCATATGTGTATGTGTGTAAGCATGCATGAATACTTGCAGAGTTGATTGTGACAGACACTCAGCCCTAGTCAGAGTATGGGTGTATGAATGTTTGAACGTATATGTGTCTGGGCGCATTTTCCTTTTCTTCCTCTCTGGTTCACAAAGAGTTAACCAGCTTAGCCAAAGGGGCTTCTGGCTGATTCACCAGAGAAAGGAACACCAGTAGTAAATCCTTTTACTTAATCCCTGCTGTTTTACCTGAGGTGCTAAATGCCAGAGACTGCAGTTACTGGCCTTGCAGGAACTCAGGCAGGTCAGCTACCACTGCAAAGTGACTTAGACTTAAGACAGGTAAACGTTTTATTATAGAAAAGGCAACCCTAAATGTGTCACAAGACTAAGTCTTGGCCCCACGGATGCTCTTCTCCTTCCTCAAGAGAGAACCAAGAAAGAACAACCGGAATGGCTCCAGCAACTAAAGACTGTGTCTCCCAGTATCGCCCAGTACACTAGAGCTGTAACTTTAATCTCAGGCACTGCCACAACAAAACAGCAGTATCTTTACCTGTTTATTTAACATCGTAGTGCACTATACAGTCTCTTTTAAGTGTTCCAATTTACCAAACAGTGCATTCCACTTCCAGTATACTAGAACTTGTGCTTACTATGTTTATGCATGATGTCCCACTAGAAAATAAATTCAACAAAGAGGAGGAGGGATTTGTGTCTGTTTTGTCCATAGCTGTGTCTCTGCTACCTAGAAAAGAGAAGCACCAGGCAGGCAGGAAAGCAGCCAGTGTGGACTGAATGAGTAGGAGAATCCACAGGCTATGGATCTAGCTGTGGATCTAGACAGAGCTGTTTCAGCTGGGGAGGCATACGGACCCTTAGTCATCCCTACAATTCTATCTAGTCATAGTTCTGTTGTGATGTCTCGGTTACATCTGGTCACATGGACCACAAAGCTTCCCTTTATAACTCTAGCCATCAGGAACACATACTATAAAGTCCATAGCTCTGCCACTTATTAGCTAGGTGACTGGGCAAATCACCTAGAAACCCCAAGCCTCATTTAAATACATTTTAATGTCTAGAGCTGTCTCCTGTGTATAGATAGCCAGTTTAACAACAGATTTGGGCGTAGTGGATTATGTAGGTAATACCAGTACTTTTTTGGATTGAGAAGGATCAAGAGTGGTGTGTAGTGACCAGATTGCAGTGAGAGCCTGTCTCAAAAAGATAAGAAAATAATGTGTCCCCATACTAGTTGTTTTCTCCCTTGTAACCGTAGAAGCATCCACCAGAAAAGACAGTCTGTAGCTGGGTGTCTAGACTAAGGCAGCCTGTCTCATAGACATGGCTTTCCGTGTACTACTTGGATATCATCATGGTCCTGCTCCTGTCTCTTGTGCTTAGCCAGAAATCTGGGTCAGCAGCCTGAAGCGGACTCTTGTTTCAAGGCAGCTTTATTGAGAACCTACTATGTGTGAAAGCATAGTTCTGGAAGCCAGGGACACAGTAGTGACCAAAGGAAAAGCAAGGTGGTTCCTGGTAGAGAGAGTAAGGAGAAGATATGGAGTGGGTGGTTCACCTCGGGGGAGGGGAGACCCTGCTGAGTTGTGAGAGTTCACTGACTGCTTGTGAGTCCAGCTTTGAGCACAACAGCCCACCATAAGCCTCTTTTATTAAAATCACTGTATAAAAGAGGAAGCAGGCTTAGAGCATTTGGCGACTAGAATGTGCTTTTGGATAATAAACAGTAGCCATTCTCACCCCTTCTCCAGGAAAGCTGCAGGAGCAAGCACTCAGAAGGTTGCCCAATGGCTTGGTATAAATGGGGCAGCTAGACCATTTTGACATTTAGGGACACTCAGCCAGATCTCTCAGTGCACCAGTATAATGCTTTTTGTTTAACAAACAAACAAAATTACAGAGGGATGGACATTGCAGAAGGAGTTATCAAAATAATTAGAATAATCGGCTGTTTTTGTGAAACATTCTGGTTTTGTGGAGTGGATAGCCATTAAATCTCAGTCTGAAGTATAAACTACGTTTAATCCTTCTAAGGCTTATCATAGCTGCTTATGGGTCGGGATATTTAAACAAAGACAGTGTTGAACACAAAGGAAGACCCATCTTTTCCTGGGGCTCTGCAAGCCTTGGAGAGGAGAAGGGCTTGAAAAGGCCCCCAAGCTCTCTTCATTCTGGTAGGGGTAACTTATTATTTTTATTGACTCATTTCAGTTTTACATTATTTTAAACATCCTTTAAAGACGTGTGAGCCCATTCTCCCCCAGGTGATTCTTTTGCTTCGGCCTGTTTTCACACTGGCAAAACTAACTAGCATTTTACCACACTGGTTCAAGACTACCATCTGCTGGATGAAACTGGCAATTTCAGGTAGTATGGTTTGTAGGAAAAGCAGGACTATCTTAGGTTTCGTTTGCTTTGGGGTCAATCCACAAATATATGAAATCACTTACCTAGTACAAAACTGAAAAGCAAGAGGGAAAGATTTCTGTAATCGGCAACAAGGACTCAAAATTTTGAGTTTACAACCTGCCTTAGGCAGTTCTACAGACCCCCACTGAAGAATAAATGTGACAACTAGCACAAAGAAAACGAACCTGTGTCCAGTACTTGTGGTGGGTCATTTGGATATGGATAGAGAAATATGGAAGTCCTCAAATTTTTGACTGATTAGGCGCAAATGAAAAATATATGCATAAAAACAGACAGTGTTCAGTGTTGCGTGTAATTTTAGAAAACCACGCTAGTTCTGGCTAGGCTCTGGGACTAGCAGCCTGCTAGCTAAAGCTTTTCCCACAAGCGCCTTCCTAGCTATGCTCTGAGAATAGCAGCCAACGACCACCCTGCTCTCAGCTCCCACGGTAACTCTCCCGGTCTTTGTTCGCTGCTTGCTTGGTGCTGCAATGGCTGTCTCACCCAGCTCCATTTAGTCCCGTGGAAGAAAAACACTAGAGACCTTTATATTTTAAAACTGTCCGTAACTCAAAGGCTGGACAAAGGGTATCCTGCCGCATCCCCCTATCGGTGCCTACATGTCTGTAGCTTCTCATCTGCTGCCTGGTCCAACCCCAAACCTTTCCCTCCTTTCTCTTCCTGTCCTGCTTGGAAATCTCACTACCTCTTTTGCCCAGCAATTAGCTTCTGCCGTCTTTATTTGGCCAACCAACAATTAGGGAAACACCCCTCGAGTTCAGGGCTTCTGTCAGAAAGTACTGACTACACCTGCGCAGGTACTTGACCAGCTTCTCAAAGATGAGGTCTCTCCCATCTAACTGGTAGGTAAGGAAGACACTTCAGGTGGAGGGAACCTCCAGCCAGCAGGCAGAATGATGTTGGGAGTGACAAGATGTTCCGTTTGTTCAGAGGGTGAAGTACAAGGTGGGCTGGTCCTTGTTGGAAAGCAGCAAGCAACCCACCAGGACAGGAGCCTGACTGGCCTGGAGTTCCATAGGACACAGAGTTGAACGTAGAGGTAGTTTTAAACACTGATGGTCCCCGGACGTAGTTTTAAAGATTGATGGCCTTTAAACTCTCTATGCTGAACTGAAGCTGCTGTCTTCTAAAAAAATCCTAATCACTTTCTTGATTATTCTGAGGCTAAAAACCGCTTGCTTGAGCGATTAGCACCTGTAGCCTAACAGTGTGGGAGGGGGGGTTGATTAGGTAAAGGATCCATGGCTGAGGGCTTTTTTTTCTCTCTTGCGCAGAAGCCTCGGCTCTCCCTCGTCTGGCCTGGGAGGGAGGTTTGGAGCAATAAACTTTTATTGAACCAGGAGAAGAGAGTCACTCTCAGAAGGAAAAACTTTTACACAAGCAAATATACATAAACTCGTGTGCGTCCATATACAAATTGATACACACACACTCATACACCTTCATACACTCCTGTTGGGTTCAGCTACTTACTTATCTCATGTGCACACACACACACACACACACACACACACACACACACACACATCTGTACTTACATATGCAGATGGGGCAAAAGCCCAAGTGCCATTGCAGAAAAAACTCACTCATTCTGGATGAAAAGTGAGCTCCAATCTGTATTGCACAGAGAAAGAAAAAGCTTCTACCCTTTTATTGCTAAATGAATTAAACCCGGGTCTGTAAGAAAAAAAGTAAGACTCGGCCTGTCTTGCTGTTAAGAAAAGACCTGTTCCATCCCATGGTAAGGAGAAGCCTGCCTGCTCTTTCTGCTCTCTCTGGGGCTTCTTCTTGCCCTTCTTTCTCTCTGCATTCTGTGCATTGCTCTCTTCTGCTCCTGCCCTAATGTCCTCTTTCTTTCTTTCTTTCTTTCTTTCTTTCTTTCTTTCTTTCTTTCTTTCTTTCTTTCTTTCTTTCTTCCTTCCTTCCTTCCTTCCTTCCTTCCTTTCTTCCTTCCTTCCTTTCTTTCTTTTCTTTTTATTTTTTTGTTTTTTCGAGATAGGGTTTCTCTGTGTAGCTCTGGCTGTCCTAGAACTCACTCTGTAGACCAGGCTGGCCTCGAACTCAGAAATCCACCTGCCTCTGCCTCCCAAGTGCTGGGATTAAAGGTGTGCGCCATCACTGCCCGGCGACCTCTTTATTTTTAAGGGAAAGTAAAAGGTGGAAAATCTATCAGATTCTATGCTGTCTAAATTTCCAAGTCACTCTCTTAATTTCTAAGTGACTCTACTCCGCTGTCCTTCTTGCACTCTCCTCTGACTAATCTTGCTCTCCCTGCTTTGATGTAATGACATGCAATGTAATCGTTTCTAGTTTTTTTGTGTTTTTTTCTAGGGAAATAGAAACTTTTTTTTCAAGCATCCTTTTCTTTTCCCCATAAAATCAAATCATAAATTGAATAAGATGTTTACAACGGAGGTGTTTACATGTATTTCCATTAAGAATAATTATCTGGCTAAACATTAATTTCCTGTCACTGGCTCCACAGTTTCAAGGAGAGTTAACTATCATAATTTTTGTATCTAAGTTGGCATTGAAGTTTTGTATAGGTAAACCTAGTCAATATTTTATCTTTTGTCCTTGAACCTACAACAAATCGTTCTTTTCCTGTTATCACCTTTGGTTGATTGTTTTACAGTCTCTTGGAATGTGTTCTAAGTTGCAGATACATCCTTTCTATCTCAGATACAACTAACTCTTGACACTTGAAGACTGGCAGAGTTCTAATTGCATTTTTCATATTAGAGAGGGCTTTAGCAGTCCTAGTATAAAGGGCTTGATAATTACTAGTATAATTCTAGGAATTCTTTTTTTTTTTTTTTTTTTTTTTTTTTTTGGTTTTTTGAGACAGGGTTTCTCTGTGTAGCCCTGGCTGTCCTGGAACTCACTCTGTAGACCAGGCTGGCCTCAAACTCAGAAATCCACCTGCCTCCACCTCCCAAGTGCTGGGATTAAAGGCGTGTGCCACCACTGCCCGACAATTCTAGGAATTCTTATAGGATCATCATTAAGAATTAAGAAATCTTCTGTCTCTATAGCATCACTACAAGACAGTCCAGCTTTGTTGATCTGCAGAAATCTGCCCAAAGGGTGGGCTAATACCCAGGGGGCTCACCCATTGCAGACCATGCAAAAGGAGTGGGCCACCTCCAGGAAGGCCACCTGCTAGCCTATCCTAGATGGCTCCTGATACCACCAGAGTTGCTGGGTCCTGAGATTGGTTCCAGCCATTCATTCACCCATTTTTTTTTCCTTCACTGCTTTGATGCTTTCTTTTATTCACTGGAAGCCCTATGTTGTGTCCCCTGTAAGTCTCTGGCATTTGAATCCTTGGTCCCCAGTTGGGGCTGGGAGGCCTAGGAAATGTGGCTTTGATGGAGGACATGTGTCACTGGGGGCAGACTTCGAAGTTTCAAAAGCCATTTTGAGTGTTCTCTTTATTCTGAGTTGTGGTTCAAGGTGTGAATTCTCAGCTGCCTGCTGTCTCTGCTCCGGTGTCATGGGATATTAACCTTTTGGAGCCTTAAGGCCCCAATAAGCCCTCCATTCTATAAGTTATGTTTATGTGGATCATAAAGTTTTATCACAGCCACAGAAAAGTAACTACTACGTCTTTTTTGCCCAGAGTTTAGGTCTACCAGCTACATGTCTCTCTTTGTCGTTCAAATCACGGTTTGGATCTGGTGAGATTGCTTACATTACCTGTTGCCAAACCTAATAACCTGAATTCAATTCACTTGGAGGAAGGAAAGAATTGACTTCTGCAGGTTGTCCTCTCACCACACAGAACTATGGTATGTGTGCTATTCTCATCCCTCTGACAATAGAGTGGAAAAACAAAAAAATTAAAGCATAGTTTAACAAGGAAAATTGTATCATCATCTTCATATAGTGAAGGTTACTGTATTAAAACCCCCTCGATGAAAAGGGAGAAACACTTATTTTGTCTTGTAGTTGCAGAGGGTTTTAGCCCACAGTCTTTAGTCAGCTCCCTTCATTCTGTTTCTGTGTCTTACTTTCATTTCTGCTGCTATGATAAAATACCCCGACAAAAGTAACTGAGAAGAGAGAGAGTTCATTTTGGTTCACAGTTCCAGGTTACAGTCTATCATAGGAGGGGAGTCAAGGTGGTGGGAACCCTAAAATTGTTGCACTACATCCATGATTGAAAGCAGTGAACACATGCAGCCTGCTTGCTGGCTTGCTTACTTGCACTCAGCTTGACTTCTCTACTTTTACACAGTTTAGGACCCCCTTTCTAGGGAGTGGTGTTGCCCACAGTGGGCTGAGTCTTCCCACATCAGTTAAGTCATGACATTTGCAGAAAAACACTAAGCAAAATAAGTCATACTCAAGAAAAATGTTGTGTATGTTCTCTCATATGTGTGTGTGTGTGGGGGGGGGTCGGGTACTGAAGTACACGTGACAATACCAGAAGGAAGGACTATTTGCAGGAGGCCATTTAGTATTTTGAGGTAAGAATGTGGAATAAATTGAGAAGAGAATAAAAAAAATGATGTGAGAGTATGCAAATGTCATAATGAAACCTACTACCTTGAAAGGGTCCAGCACAGAAAGTGGGGGAGTGGGGACACAGAGAGTGGGGACACAAGCTATTCCAACCAAGAATTGGTATCTGCTAGCAAAAGAAAAATAGCATTCTCCAGTGAGGTCTCACTGAGTATATTGACCACACTTCATGGTATGCCCTGTGCCCAACAGTGGATGGCCAACATAAAATGAACACAATGGTATTTCTGTAGACTTTTGGTCTCATATAGCTTTGTTTGAGCACTTTCTGTCTTGCTGATATTTTGCTTATATATTTTGGTTTCCAGTTTTATGGGTTTGAGTGTGTGTGTAAATATGAGTTTCTTGTTGTTTGTTGTTACCGTGTTTTAGAGAAACAAGGGACCTGAAGTTAGGTGGATAGGGAAGTGGGAAAAATATTGGAAAGAGGTGTATGATCAGAATATATTGTATGAATTTTTTTGGTCAATGAAAAAAAGACAGACTGAGTTTCCTAAGAGCTGGCGGGTTAAACCATCACTGATGTCGTGAGTCCTTGAAAATGTTGGCGCTGCCTATGGTAGCACCATTTTTGCTTGTTGCCTTTGTTGATGAAATAGTCACGTATTCTACTAGTTTTACATTGTTTTCCTTTTTTACATTTATAACAAAAACTACCTAAAATTAATTTAAAAAGGAAAGAAAACCCTCTATGTACTACTGTGAAGAGCTACATAATCCCACAAGAAGGAGGAGGAGGAAGAGAAAAAGGAGGAGGAGGAGAAGAAAACTTAAGTGTACTCTTTTGTACTTCTGGGGTAGTGGCTTTTCATTCTTCTACAAAACAATCTTGATAACCTCAGACCAGGATAATAGTCACTCAGTATTTGAATTCCATATCATGTAATTCTTCAGCAATTGCTTTTTGTGTGTGTGTGTACACCTACATACACAAACACACACACATACAAAGACACACATCCCAGACTTTGGGGAGATCCATGTCATTGATGCTAGTGTCTGTGTCTATTAAGATTCCAGAATTGGACTTTGACTTTATCGACAATTTACTGTAGTGTTCATTTGCATGGAAAAATCAGGATGAGCTAGAGATAATTATTGATTTGTAGGAAATAGAAAGTGAATGTTTCTGGGTCTAAGGCTGCCCTTGGCTTACCAATAATTGATTTTGTTTCTAAGAATAACACGGGAATTTAAAGCAATATGTGGTTATGGATGGTTTTTGTTTGTGTTTCCCCCCCCCCCCATTATTCTACTTAGTGCCTTCTTTGCATCATCCACAAAGCTTTAGACGGCTCTAAGCTTCAGGTCAAGTATTATTATTCCCACATTCATTGGGAAAGGAGTGCTGTTCACTCTGGGCTAGGTTCCTTGAGCTGCAAGGAAGCTGGAATTGTTGATTCCTTTACAGAGCAGCAGGGATCTAAATCTAACTCAGCTGGTGCTTTGGGCAGAGTGTAATTGCATTTACTTCTCTGCCCTCAGGTGGAAATCTTCCTTTGACCCTTACTGAGATAGTCTTATGGCTATATCTACAGTTCTTAGGTGCTTCTTGAATTTTTTTCCTTGCTGTTCCCACCACAGAGAATGCAGTCCAAAGTCTCAGACAAAATGAGAACTGTGCTCATATTGTTTAGTCATATGATTATTTCTAGTCTCCATATCTACGGCTTTGAAGGAAGAAGTTCATTTATGAAGAAAATAGTCATTAAGTATCATGCTCCTTAGACACGATCCATCTCCAGGCTGCTTGTCCCCAGTTGTGAAACTATAATCCCAGGATAACCTTAAATTACAAGTCATTGGAGACGTCCTTCCCTCCCTTCTTTCCTCCCTCATTCTCTTCTTCCCTCCGTGTTTCTGTTTCTTTCGGTTTTCTAACATTAGGGGTTGAAACCAGGGCCTTGTAGATGCCACGCTAGTGTCTCAGAAATACTGCTTGCTGTGCTAAGACATCATGATCAAAAGCAACTTGCAGAGGAGAGGGTTTATTTGGCTTCAGATTACAGCGTGTCATCAGGGAAGCCAAGGTAGGAACTCAAGGTAGAAAGCTGCAGGCAGGAACTGAACCAGAGACCATGGAGGAATGCTTATTATTGGTTTGCTCTTCATGGCTTGCTCAGCCTGCTTTTTTGTTTTTTATATCAACCAGAACACCTACGTGAGTGTGTCACTGCCCTCGGTAGGACAGAGCCTCCTGTATCAATCTCCTTTATGATCTGAAGAACATTATCTGTGGTTGCTTAGAACCTGCTGGCAGAAGTTGGACATAGAGCAGGAACTTCAGCATGGAGACATGTGGTTTCCAGATGTTGCTGAGGCTGTATTTTTTTCATTCTTCACAAGTTGCTGTTTGCTGTTTTATAACTCAGTACAAAGGTTAGGCCTCATTCCTCCAACTCTCTACTTTGGGACTTGTGCTCTAGTTTCTATCTGGTCCCTTCTTCAACATTGTTACTTGGGTACTTCCTGTTCTTCTCCTGGTTACTTCCTGTTTTCCATCTAGAAAACTTATTCTGTAAGAAGATATCTCTTGACTTGGAGAGATGGCTCAGCGGTTAAGAGCTCTAACTGCTCTTCCAGAAGTCCTGAGCTCAATTCCCAGCAACCACATAGTGGCTCAACTATCTGTAATGGGAGCTGATGCCCTCTTCTGAAGCTACAGTATACTCATATACATAAATAAAATAAATAATTCATTAAAAAAAGACATCTTCTTTCTTCGTTTCTGCCTTGAGGATATCTTGCATCTCTATGAACTTGTTGGAAAAGATGATTTTGACCTCTGCACCAGTTCTCTACTAGGAGGATAAGCCAGAGTCTGGGGGAGGTAAACAATGGTTCAAGTCTATGATCCTGTCAGTAGAATTTCTAAGCAATCAACTAATTGGCTCACAAGGGAGCAGCCTCTATAACTACCAAAATGTAATCTACATAAGAAAAAACTCACCTCTTATTAGTAAGATTCTGGCTTATCCTTAAGAATAATTGTCCCCAGTATTGTGTTGAGGTATACTGGCCTTTCTTTCTGTTCATCAGTGCTGGGTCATTCAGCTGGACCTCACCAAGTCTTAGTGTCTTCTTTGTTTATCAAACTATTGAACAAATATAGTTGGATTCTTTTATTTCATAGTCTCTTGAAGGTGAAATGATACTGTGAATTTGTTTCAAATTCATCCCTTTATATGACAATCCCAGCACCCTCTCCTACCTCTCTTCAATAATCTTGGCACTATTAGTTTGTCCTATCAGATGAGCACATACTGGAAAACTAGAAACTCTCTCAATGACTTCTTTGACCCTTACAATAATCTCACCTTTTATGATCTACTTCATTTTTACATGAAGTTCTAAGCCATTTATCACCTTTCTTGACACACATATGTTTGAATGCAGAACACATTGCCACTCAAAAGAACTTAAAAGCTGTATGAATATGCCTACAGATTCCTTCAGGAATGTTTGTGCTCATGCGGAGGGCTTCAGCTGCATGCCCCAAGGCAAGAGAGTCATCTCCGGAACATCCCTATGCTTTGGGAAGTGCTTAGGTTCCTATCTCTCTAGAGATGTGTCTGTAGGCTGTACCCAGCTTTGAGGCTCTATTCATCTTTTGTCCTAATTTCCTCTGAGAGTCCTAGGTTCTTTCCCATAAGCAAAATGGCTCTAACCCCTTTCCCTGACAAATGAACTTACTGGTTCAGAGATGGACTTTGTGTTCCACCTCTGGAAGAATAAAGTCATCACCCCTAGGAGAAAGGCATTTTTCCACTTGTGAGGAATTTTGATGAGTGAAGCTACTTCTGTCTCTGTAATTCTGACTTGCAGCACATTTTCAGTATTGAGAGGTATATTTGGAACTTCATATCCTCAGACAGTTCTTTATTTACTTTTTCTGTCTGAGACAGATATTGTGTTTCAGTTGTCTATGTATTTTCTATGGAGCCTGCTCTCCTTATGATGTGTATTTCATTTTATTCTGAGAGCTCCTTCTGGCCACAGGATGACTGCCAGGGGACACTACGCAATGGAACAAGTTATATGAACTCTGTATTAAATTTCATTTCAAGGCCCGGCTAGAGTGGAGAAGTTGCCGCACTGGAGGCATTCATGACCGTGAACATCGAGGGTCTTGGAATGTTGATGGAGTTGCTCTTTCCATCTGTGACTTATTTAGTGGTAGCTAAAGACTGGAGCTGCCTAAGAGATGTTTTTTTGTTTGTGACAATAGCCATTGTACTATAATCAAACTCTAAAGTGAACAAAAATGTGCCTTAGACTATGACAGGTTTATTCCCATCTGTGACAGATAAGATAATGATATTAAAAAGAGAAGGGCAGGTAAAGGGCTGGAGAGATGACTCAGCAGTGAAGAGACCCTGTTGCAGGGGACCTGGGTTTCATTCCTAGCATCTTCATGGTAGCTAACAACCATCTGTAACTCCAGTTCAAGACTTTCTGATGCCCTCTTCTGGTCTCTGCAGGTACTGCATGTACACGGTGCATGTGCAACAACCAACACAGGCAAATGCTCATACCCATAAAATAAAAAATAAACTTTTTTTTTTTTTAAAAAGAAAGAAAAGAATAGGAACAGCACACTTACAATAGTCTCTTCTAAAAATTTAAAAAGGACAAGGACACAGAGTGGGGGAGGAGGGTTGACTATAGAGGATGGAGAAGCAGTAAGGGGTGAGTATGACCAAGATACATTGTATAACAGTTAATAAGATATATTATTAGAAATGGCACAACAAAAATTGATATGCATATCAACTATATCAGAAGAAGAAAGTTTCCCAACTCTGCCTTAGCATACAGAGCGGCTGGTTTTGTGAGCCAGTGTATGGGGCCAGGAGCATGTGAACGTTTTGTTCAAAGACCCATGAAAAAAGTGGAAAAGTACAAACTCAAAAGTAGCATGTGATGTAAGGAACATGCTTGGCTTTTTAGGGGGATCATTCAGTGTGACAAATAGGAGGGTTGGCTAATGAAGATAGTTTAAAAAAAAAAAAAAAAACCAACTAGAGGTGAGACTGTTTTCTCCACCACACAGTGAGTGGTATTTTGGTTTGTTTGGGGGATGCCATAGCTTGACTCTGAAATGTCCTCCACAGGTTCACCTTTTGAATACTTGGCCCTTTACATGTATTATGGTTTTGAAGGCCATGGGGCCTCTGGCATGTGGGCCTTGGCTGATGGGAACAAATCACTAGGGCAGGCCTTGGGAGATTGGACCTATTCTTTGTTCCAGCTTGTGTTCTAGGCTTCCTGTTTGCCACCATGTGAGTAGCCTGCCACCCCACACTCCCACCTTCACAGTCAGACAATCTCACAGCTGAGATGACATCTCTCCGAAACTCTGAACCAAATCAAACCTTTTCCTCCCTTAAATTGTTTCTACTAGGAAATTTGTTACAACAGAGCAAAAAAAATAATTGTCAGAAAAACTGGTGCCAGAGAAATGAGATGGCGACTGTTATAAACCTGACGTGGTTCTTGGCCTTCAGAACTGGTTGTCAAGAGGAAATCTTGGAGAGTTTGGAGCTGAAGCCCAAATGCTCTAGAATGCTGTAAGCAGAGAGGGATGGGGCATTCAAGTGGGGGTTTAGAAGACCAGAGCGACAATGACAATGTGGTCAGAGAAGACTGCTTATGAAGCTCTAGATAGGAACAGACATTTCATTTGGCAATGAATCCAGAGACCATTTGCATTGCTTTTTGTTAGGTATTTGGTCACAGCAAAAAGAAAAGAAACTAATACATATACCAAACTGAGCACACTGAACGGGCTACTACAAAATGTGCTTCTGAGAAAACACCAACCAGGTAGATGTGGGAAGAGTTAACTATGGAAGAAACAGTTAACTATGGAAGAAACAGTATGGCTTACATTATGTTTTGCTTCATTCTTGATGAATTTAAAATAGTTTATAAATGTCTTGCTTTTTCTTTGACCATTTGTGTTTATTGTATTGCTTGTTTCTTGGCTATTTGCATCTATTGTATTGCTAGACCCTCAACCTAGAACTGACATGCATGTGATCTAAATGGTATAAAAGCATAAAGGAGGAGGGGGGATGGGATAGGGGGTTCTAGGGAGGGGAGTGGGAAAAGGGGATGACATCTGTATTGTAAATAAATAAAATATCCAATTAAAAAAAAGTAAAATAGTTTATAAAAATAAAGAGCAAGATAGCCATGACTTTGTGAAGAAATTAGAAGTGGGCATATGTAGAGAGTGATTATGAAATATTGCAAAGAGAATCTTGGGTAAAACTATGTCCTAGATTACATATGACTCAAGTAGAGATTAATTGATCCTTGCAGAAAATGTAGTATGTTGTCATAGTGAATAATGTCTGTAATGACATCACTGGCACAGCTGACTTGTTGCACATGGGTCCCACATTTCTGACAGTACTTGAAGGCAGACTGAACTTCCCAGCCTCAGTTCTAGGTAGGTCAGAGTGCACTAGTTAGTGGACTATCCTAGATGTGAAATGATGCCGTCAACTTGAGGTTTGATAGCGCGTAGACATCTCTTGCTTTGTGCAGCATATGGACATCTCTTGCCTTGTGTGGCCTTTCCCTCCCCTTCTGCACAGATCCTGGCAGCCATTTTCTTCCAGCAGTGTGATCCCCCTTACTCCTGATACACTTTGGACTTTCCACAAGAGAAATTAACCCCTTCATTTCAGGTGTATTGGAACTTACCTTCATTGCACAGCCTCTCCTCTCCTGATTAATACAAACCCTACTGTGAGTAGATGTATACAATGTTTAGAAAAAGGAAAGAAATTAGCATTTTGAATTGGTAGCACTAGCTTAGTCGGTGATAGTATAATTATTTATCATCTGTGGAAATGCATTCTCCCTTCACCTTGGACCCATCCCTTTCAGATCTCCCAGAATTCACGGCAGATTTCTACTCTCTTCTTGTGGTTTTGGCCAATCCTATGTAATATTTATAATTTACTTTAAATGTAAAAGAGCTTTCAACACCCTCTGCTTGCACATCAATCTTTCCTTTAGTTTTCGCCTCTGTTTCGTTGACAGCCCCTCAAGATCCAATGAACTCTGCTCTTTTTACCTTCACCGTGAGCCTTCCTTCTTTCTTTGAGAAATATCGAACACTGCCACTTGTATGGTTTTTAATCGTGGGTTCATAGGTCATCAGAACCAAAAAGCAAATGGGAAGATGAGAAGCTGTGATTGGTTAACTTCACAGGGTGCATGCTGGCTAGAGATTTGGGGGCTGAGCTAGGTCATTAGCTGGAGGGGATGTTGCAGCCTGCCAGCTGGTTTTTACTGCCTCAGAGCATCTGGTAGCATGCTCAGTCAGCACTGGGAAAATGCTTGCCATCTACTAACATGAGGTGTTTTTGTTTTAGGAAAATATTTCAGAATCAGGTGGTTTATAATAAATCAGTACTGGATTTCTTGATAGGACATTAGAAAGGACATTGTGTAGGTTTTTGTTAGAGCTTTCAAATCAAGCTGTTGAGACATTATTATAGAACAATTTGTTATAAGCTACTCTGTTGGGACCAAAAGTCATGCACCCATGACAACTAGTTCTCTATGAGTAAAGATGAACTTTTTATCATCCACCTATTAAATCATGATTAGAAAGCAAGCTTTGGGTCAGTCAGAATTGAGTAGCAGAATTGTGGCATTACTTTCTCATAAAACCAGAATGGAAGTTATTTTGAATTTTCAATTTGGGGAAGGCACATAAACTTTATTAGATTGTTGAGGTGGGAATAGCCAAGTATCAGATTTAGAAGACTTCAAGTCTTTCTCCCCATGGATTAAACCTAAAATTTAACTTTATTGTTTCACTTTTATTAAAAAAAAATCTAGGAAATTCTCCAACTCCAAAACAAATGGATACTGAATTTCAAGAGTCTATGGGGTATATATATAGTGTAGCTGAGGTAGTCTTAGGCTTCCTGCAAGAGTGGGAAGAAGACCGATAAAGTAGATAAAGTATTACTTGCTTTAGGCAAAGCCTTCACAATGCAGTGATTCTATGCCTTAGCCATCACTGAGAAAATAGACTCATAATACATTTTTGTTTTGCACTGCATGTTTGGCATCAAAATATTGAACATTAACACACTGTTCACGAGAAACCAGTCTTTGCTCCTTTTCTCTCCATGTTTAAGAATGTTTTTGTGCTGATGTCTTAATATATGAAACAGAAACTCACAGAAGCTGAATTTATTTGTCTGCATGTATGCAAGGGCAGTATGTGCATTTCTAGTGCTCACAGAGGCCAGAAGAGAGAATTGGATCCCCTAAAACTGGAGTCGCAGACACCTGTGAGCTCACATGTGAGTGGTGGGAACTGAACCCAGACTCTTTGCAAGAACACCATGCACTCTTACACTGAGCCATTTCACCAGCTCTTTGTGTGTTTCTTCTCTTCAAAAAAAAAGTTTCCATTCTTTGAGAATTTCATACACTGTATTTTAATTGTATTCATATCCCTCCCTTTTCTGTACTTCTAGATTGTACTGGGTTAATCACTGTTTTGTGGTTGTGATAAAATATCTTGACAGAAGCAGCTTAGTGGAGAAAGGACTTTCATCCTGTGAGAGTTCCTGAGGGGAGTAGTCCATCATTGTGGGGAGGACATGCAGCAGGAGCAGGAGCAGGAGCAGGAGCAGGAGCAGGAGCAGGAGCAGGAGCAGGAGCAGGAGCAGGAGCAGGAGCAGGAGCAGGAGCAGGAGCAGGAGCAGGAGCAGGAGCAGGAGCAGGAGCAGGAGCAGGAGCAGGAGCAGGAGCAGGAGCAGGAGCAGGAGCAGGAGCAGGAGCAGGAGCAGGAGCAGGAGCAGGAGCAGGAGCAGGAGCAGGAGCAGGAGCAGGAGCAGGAGCAGGAGCAGGAGCAGGAGCAGGAGCAGGAGCAGGAGCAGGAGCAGGAGCAGGAGCAGGAGCAGGAGCAGGAGCAGGAGCAGGAGCAGGAGCAGGAGCAGGAGCAGGAGCAGGAGCAGGAGCAGGAGCAGGAGCAGGAGCAGGAGCAGGAGCAGGAGCAGGAGCAGGAGCAGGAGCAGGAGCAGGAGCAGGAGCAGGAGCAGGAGCAGGAGCAGGAGCAGGAGCAGGAGCAGGAGCAGGAGCAGGAGCAGGAGCAGGAGCAGGAGCAGGAGCAGGAGCAGGAGCAGGAGCAGGAGCAGGAGCAGGAGCAGGAGCGAGGAAGAGCAGGAGGAAGAGCAGGAGGAAGCAGGAGGAAGAGCAGGAGGAAGAAGAGCAGGAGGAAGAGCAGGAGGAGCAGGAGGAGTAGGAGGAGCAGGAGGAGCAGGAGGAGCAGGAGGAGCAGGAGCGACTGGTCCAGTGACAGGACCAGCGAGTGACTGGTCCCACAGCATTCCGACTCAGAAATCAGAGGAAGTGAACAGAAAGTTGGGTATGGCAATAGAGCCCTAAGGGCAGATCCAGTGAGCCACATCCTCCATTCAGGCCCCACCACCTCTCCAAACAATACTACCAGCTAAGGACCCAGTGTTCAGACATGCAACTCCATAGAGGATGTCTTACATGTAAACCACAGCGTGCGCCATGTCAACTTCCACTTTGGAACATGTGATGCTCTTGTACCTCTCAGTCCTCTACATGTTTAATGTTTTATTGCATTTCTATCAGTGGTGGTGCTCGCCTTTAATCCCAGCACTTGGGAGGCAGAGGCAGGCGGATTTCTGAGTTCGAGGCCAGCCTGGTCTACAGAGTGAGTTCCAGGACAGCCAGGGCTACACAGAGAAACCCTGTCTCAAAAAACCAGAAAAAAAAAAAAAAAACAACAAAAAAAAAAACAAAAAACAAAACAAAAAACAAAAAACAAAAAAAAAAAAAACCAAAAAAAAAAAAAAAAACCCAAATCATTATACGTTTGATAAGGCAATATTTATGTTTCTTATAACCACGTAAATGTCATCCTCAGCTGAAGAATGTGTATAGTATATTATAATTAAAAAAAAAATTCTGTGGGTTAAATACAACATTTGCTTTTAATGTTATAGCTTTTTTTTTTCTTACCTAGTCAAAACCCAGATCTTTCAGGAATAGAAACCTCCCCACTATACATTCAGATATACTGGATTATCTCCTCCCCTGTCTTGCTTTTCTTCCTCTTTTTTTCTTTTCTTCCTTCCTCACTTCTTCCCTCAATCCCTCCCTCCTGTGTTCCTCCCTTCCTTTCCTTTGTTCTCTCTCTCTCTCTCTCTCTCTCTCTCTCTCTCTCTCTCTCTCTCTCTCTCTCTCTCTCGTGTGTGTGTGTGTGTGTGTGTGTGTGTGTGTGTGTGTGTGAGTCCTTCCTCTTTTCATGACACTCTTTCTTCTGTCCTGGGTTCTCCCATCTGTATATGGACCATCTCTGCAGAAGATTTAGGACTGATTATATTGGATCCTATTTATATTCCTTCTGGACACCCCCTTGGCCTCATCCCTGCACTGGTTCAGGCCCTTGTCTTTCTTCATTTGCTTCCATATTTGGACAAGCACATCCTCCCAGAAGCTTCTTTGTAAAAAGGATGTGTGGCAGATTAAGTTTGGGGGATTTTGCAGGTTTGATTTTCATTCCATTTCTACACTTGAATAATTTTCAGCTATATATTAATCCTTTCCTACTACCACGACAATACAACAGACAGTGTAGTCGAAGACAGAAAACAGATCCTCATGAATCTGAAGTCTGGGAAGTCCCAGATCAAGGTAGGCTCCAATCAGTTTCTGGTAAGTGTTGTCTTCCTCAGTTGTACATGGCTATCTTCCCACTGTGTTCTCTCAGAGGGGCCCACTATGCACCTCTCCTTGGTGCATAGGGGCAGGGAGACATACTCTAATGGGTTCTCTGATGTCTCTTTTTATAATGGACACTAATGTTAAATCATAGATTCACATATATGGCCTTATTTAATCTTGCTTCCTTAGGGACCCCATCTTTAGATACACTGGAGAATAGGGCTCCAGCACATAAATTAGTATCTGTCTATCTATCTATCTATCTATCTATCTATCTATCTATCTATCTATCTATTATCTATATCTATCATCTATCTATCTGTTCCATATACTTGGAAAACTATATATAATTACATATATATTTTTATACATTAGAAGTAATTTTCCTAATAAATTTGATGGCAGCTCTACATTTGCTTGTATCATCTAATGTTCCTAAAAAAATCCAAGATCATCTTCATTAGAGATCTGTATCAATTTATTTTGTCTTCCTGGAAGCTTTTGATAACTTTTCCTATCCTCAGTCTTTTGAAATTTCCTGTTGGTACACTTAAATGCACTTTTTAATTGTGTGTTGTTCAGTCAGTGAATATTTTAAACTGAGAAAGCTCCCCCTTCTCTTTCTCTCTCTCAAAACAATTTCTTGCATTCTTACCTAGATCTCTAAATCAGCTCCTTCCCTAGGTCCTCGTTGAATTCCCCACAGGTTGGGGAAACAACAGGTTTCAGAGATTGAAAATGTTATAAATGTTAGGTCTTAATGAACAGCTTTGGGGCCAGAAACTGGGGTGGTACTGTAGGAATTTCAGGTCTCAGTTTAAACTTAAAATTGAAAGAATCCCAGGTTTTGGTTTAATCTCAAAAATTAACTGCCCCAGGACAGGTCCCGGGAGGAGCACATTCCAAAGACTTACACACACATTCCAGGAGAAGGGCCCAAGATAAGAGGTAATCAGGAAGCTGGGCCCTTCATGTAATAGATCTAATAAACCTGGGTAAACAGAAGCCACTTAGCTAACTAACACTCATTGTCATAAAGATAATGTGCAAATTTCAGTTACCTAGTAATGGATGTTTGATATCAGCCTTTGTTTAAGAGGTAATTGTAAAAGTGCCCTCGTGAACTCTGAAAATGATATAAAAACTGCTCTTAGCTTTGGCTCGGGGTTCCTCTTGGCTGCATGTGAGGGAACCCCAGCGCGCTGGTTATCAATAAACCTCTTGTTATTGTATCTAATCCGCTGTCCGTGAGTGTTTCTGAGGGAGTGCATCCCCCAATTTGGATCGTAGAGTCCAACAATGCCTTGTTTCTGACTTGGGTGAAAGGTTAGATGATAGTGTTGTATCCAAGAGAGAGACAGAGACAGAGGGAGGGAGGCAGGGAGGGAGGGAGGGAGAGAAAAGAGAGAGAGAGAGAGAGAGAGAGAGAGGGAGAGAGAGAGAGAGAGGGAGAGAGAGAGAGAGAGGAAGAGAGAGAGAGAGATTGATTGTAGGGTGAGTTGAGAATATATCCAGCTGTCCTACTCTGAGTTGAGACATCCTGCTTGCAGGTAAAGAAGGTAGCCTTATAGATAGATGTAGGAGAAAGGCATTGGGAACCCAGAAGAAAATTCCCAGCTACAGAAGGCAAATTTAGGCTCCCATGTTCCAAGCTATTCTTTGTAAAGCAGCTAGAAAAGATTATACTAAATTGTCTTAGAAATATCCCAGCAATAAAAAAAAGCTAGAAGGATCATGGATTGTTAGGTCCAAAGTGGCTCCCCAAAATGGCAGTGAAGCCAGATGGGGTGCCGCAGAATTAAAATATTACCGTAACACAAAGTGGCTCCCCAAAGTGGCAGTGCTGGTGACAATGTCCTAAACAGAAGGACTCTGGATGGATAAACAGAAGTCTAAAATGATGGGGTTTCTGTTTGCCAGGACTTTTATCTTTATTCTCCCACAAAGGCAAGAGCATCTAGTTCCTGGTCAATTTGAACAGCCAGTATCAGCTCAAAGATATCATCCTTCTCATATGAATGTCATATAAAATCTGTTTCCTCCCCCTCCCCTGCCCCACATAGCAGTTTGATCCCACTAAACCTTTCTTCCTATCTACAGAGTGGTCCAGTCCCTCGAGTTCATGGTACCCTTGCTTATATGGATGTAAGATGGCCAAAGCACCAGTCTATTTCTGTTCAGGAATTGAAAGCTAAAGGGGAAAGAGTGCTTTGAGCAGGGTTACTTTGGGTCACACTTTAACCTTGGGTTGGCCAGATGGTTGTTTCTTAACAATGCAGTGTCTGAGGACTCCTTCCTGCTCCCCACTATGACCACAGCCATAGGTTCACAATGTGACTCACACTGGTAAAGGCAGGGAAGAGCTGGCCCTTGCTTTCCCTGGGGGCTGTAATTAGCCTGGTATTTTCTGTCTTTTGTCATGGTAAGTGGTGCCAGCCAGTGTTTTGCATGTGACAAAGCTGTGAAATGAATGACTCATTCCTTGTTCCCAGGAAGAAATTTAAACTTTCTTGAGGGACTATAGTGCTCTCCTGGCTCCAAGTGGAAATCCAACTTTATTTCCAAATCACTCACTCTTTTCAGCGGTTCCCACTTCCTGGGGTAAAGCAGCCCTCTGCTTGTTTAAGTCTTGTTTCTTGGGAGGCTGCGCATGGATTTCTCCTGGTCGCCAGGACTCCTAAGTAGCTGGTCTAACATTCTTCCAGGTCTTGGTAGGTAGCCAGCTTCTGCGTCTATCAAACCCATTCATTGTTCCACAGCCTGCTTGCCTCAGTCCAGTCTTCCATTACTCAGTCCCCAAGTAAAGTCTACAAAGAATGGAACTCTCTCCAGGAGAGCCTGCCTACAAAACGAACTCCTTCTTCAAAGTACCTCTCAGGATCACCAGAAGGGTCATTTCCCAAGGGCTTTGGGACTTTTTTTTCTCGTTGGACCTACACTTTAGTTTCTGAATTGATTTACTAGTAAAGCCTCTACCAGATGTAATGCTCCCCCTGGCTATCTGCTTTCAGGTTCCGGTGTGAACCTCACCTTGAAGAGTTAGATTTTATGGTCTGTAACAATGTGTGGTTTGAGGTCACCTCCAGCTACCCTGTTCAGAGCAGCAGCAGCAGTAGCAATAACAAAGCAATAGTTTTGTCTCTCATGGCAGTGATCTAAAATAGCTCAAAATAGCATCCACGATTCGAAAGGCCCATGCTGGACAAAATTTCCAAGGTGCTTCTTTTAAAGAGATTACAGAAAGTAATAAGAAAACAGGCAATGGAAGGCCTCCCTTTCCCACCTTTTGTAGTGTAAGGCCCCCACAAATGGAGGACCTCACCCAAGTCTCGGGAATTCGCGGCCACCCATTAACTGCAAGACACCAAACTTGATGTAATCAGCAAGAGACATATTCTAATCAGTATACTGAGGTCAAGACCCATGACCCACACAGGAGCAGTGGGGTCCGACCCCGGGGCTTTGGAGACAGAGAGAATTTAAAGCCCAAAACCACAACTCAGGGGGGAACCACAACCCAGGGGGAGTAAAGGAGGGCTATTGGAGAGCACCTGTGGAAAGTCCCAGCCCATTATTCAATTTGTGACAGGTTAACTCTTTCAGTAGCAACAGATGGTGTTAGCATTTCTTCTAGGCTCTGCCCCACAGTTACCTGGCAACAGCCAGGTATGTCTGACTCACTATGAAAGGGGCTGCTTGCCCCCTCCTCTCTCTTCTCTTGTTCTCTTCTTCTCTTACATTCTTCCCTCTCTGTCCCTTCTCTCCCCATTCCTCTCCCCCTCCACACACTCATGGTTGGCCTCTACTTCTCTACTCTCCCTCTCTCTCTCCCTTTCTCTATCTCTACTACCCCCTCAACTTCCCTCCCCATGCCCTAAATAAACTTGACTTTATATTATACCGTGATATGGCTGGTACCTCAGGGGTAAGGGATGTCTCAGCATGGGCCTGTGAGGTACCCCCTTCCCCACACCATACTGTGCCTCCACCAAACATATCCTGGGCTTCTTCTTCTTCTTCTTCTTCTTCTCCTTCTCCTTCTTCTTCTCCTCCTTCTCCTTCTCCTTCTCCTTCTCCTTCTCCTTCTCCTTCTCCTTCTCCTTCTCCTTCTTCTTCTTCTTCTTCTTTTTTATAAAACACAGCAGATGGTAATCTATCCTTCATGTCTGTCATGATTTCTCTTCCACATTTCTACTCACGGAGCACTATTGTCTTAGGGCATTCACTGTGCTAATAATATCATATCTTGGGGAATTTATAAAGGGTCTCATTTGATTCATTGTTCTGGTCCAAGGCTGAGGGGTCATATTGTAAGACTCTGATAAGCCTCAGCTACCAGGGACTCCCTGAGCCAGCCAGAGATAGATGCAAAAGCAAAAGGAGTTTATTGTTCCAGCGTGCTTTAGTTATCCTGCATCCAAAGGAGAGGCAACGACTTTGGGGCAGCCTGTTTGGCCAGTTTTTATACAGTTTTCAGGGGTAGAATAGAGCAACAGCCACTAGGCACAATGTGATTGGCAGAACAGCGTGACTTTTAAACTGATTGGTTCTTAGGTTGGTCCACGTTGAGGAATGTGTCTATGTGCCCTGGGCTTCCCTCATCTGCAGGTGGTCAATGGTTGGCCCCCTCTGTGGTTTTCATGAGGAATGTAACTCAGCCTCTCCCTTCTGGAAGGGTGTAAGGAGCAGGCACTTAACAGGATGAACTCTATATTTGTAATAGGAAAGAAAACAAGTTTGAAGTGAAGTTGTTTTGAAGTGTTGTGATAACCAGAAGTTGTTTTGATAACCAAAAGTTGTTTTGAAAACCTTATGAATCAAAAATATTTGTGCATTAAAACAAGTTGTTTTGAATAAGTGTGATAACCAGCTGTAATAAAGTCACAGCCCAGAGATAACCAGAAGCGTCTGGTTATCTGCCATGTACATCAGAAGTAGACCCAAATTCAGCATAAAAGAGGAGCTCCCAGATGGAGCACTTCATCACACTGGTTGTTAGTTGTTAGAGCATACCTGGCTGTTGCCAGGTAACTGTGGAGGTGGAGTTTAGACAGAATACTAACATTGATAGCCATGACTGGCTAGCGTGATCCTCCGTTCAGGTCTCCTCTGTGGCTGAGAGATGAGCATTCTGCTATACCTGATCATCAAAGCAGCAGCCGAGAGACCAACGCCCCTATCTTCGTGGTCAAGCACTCTCTGGACCTAAGCTGCTGGAAACCACAGTCATAAGGACTCAGGTCATATAACTCTTAAATAATGATATACTTATTGCTATGCTTATTTCTTTGGTAATTAGCAACTTATTATTTGTGTTTATTGTACTGATATTGATAGAGGCAATACATAGAAATGTGACAATACCTTGTTGTTACAATAGCTTTGGCACTGGTGATAATATATTGTTTGCTGTACATTATTAAAGAGCAATTAAATATCAAACCTCTGTCTCTGGTGTACTCTCTCCCCTCTTGTGGAACTGACAGTCTCACAGTCAATCCTGTACACAATTCCTGAGTGGAGAGGACCTGTCGCTCCTCTCCTCATGGGGACCCTAAAACCTTATCACAACTTGCTCACGACAGATAATATACTGGGCTCTCGACAAAGGGAGGGGTGTCTACATGTTCTACGACCTCTCTCTTCCAGGGGTTAAGGGTGCCTATGTGCTCTAAGGGCTTTTCCCTTCTGGGAAGGAAGGGGGCCTGGTAGAATTTTCCAAAGGCTCTAAGCTGACCTCTTCAATATTTGGTGATAACCTTCTTTGGGATAGCATCCCAAGGTGAATGGGGCATCACATAGTGAGAGCCAGAGAACATGCATGGACACCTTCTGTGGTCTTTCCACGGTCTTCTGAAGCCACAAGGCTCCAGTGGGATGACTTTATCTAATGCTAATCACGTCCCAAGGACTCCACTCTAGACACCATATCCATCTTGTTCCCACCTTCTTGATACTTCACAATACAGAGGTTGAACCTGAGTTTCAGAGGTGAATGAAAAAAAGAAATGAAGAGAAAAGGAAGGGATGAGACTGCTCCTTGGTACAGTGGAGGAGTGTTGGGAGCCGACTTTTAGCAGAAAGCGGCTATCAGCTTTGCAGCCATCTCAAGCCATGTACCCTGACATGAGACTTGTTTTTCAATAGCCTACAACAGCTGATCACACTCTGATATCCCACATATTTTGTTTTGCTGTTTACTGCCCCTAGCTGCAAGGTGCACGTGGTATCCATGCCCTACATGCCTGTAAGGCGCATGTGGTATCCAAGCCTACAAGACGCACGGGGCACGTGCTATCCACACTATAGACGCCTGTAAGGCTTACGTCATATCCACACCTGCAAGACACGTGGTCTCTATGCGCCTACAAGGCACGTGGCAAAAGCCTATAAATACCCCAGATTTCCCTTCAATAGAGAGAATACGGGAGACAATGAGAGAGATAATAAGGAGAGAGAGAGACACAATAAACGAAACTTGAGAGACTTGACCACACACCCTGTCTTGTCTCCATTCTTCGCTTTGCTTGCCCCCCACTCTCTCCCGCTAGACCCAGACCTGCGGAACAGAGCAGACCATTACAGAGGAGAAAGTTTATTATAGATCTGTGGAAGAGCATAGCCAGAGGCAGACACATCTGGGAAAGTCCAGAGTGGTCCTGACCCTGAACCTTGTGGGAAGAGGGGGAGAGGGAGAGGGAGAAGGGAATCAAGTACAGCAGCCAGGAGGCCAAAGGTACAAAAGAAGAGCCAGGGAGCAGCAGGGAGGAGTAACCAAAATGTCTGGATTATATAGAGAGGAGCCTCTGGGGCAAGGGCAGCTCTCCCTGGGCTGGAAAGTTCAGGGTAAAGGGCGGGGTAGGCCAGCCATCCCCTATAACAGGTAGGGACTGAGGGATGCTGGGAGAACCTGGAGGCCAGGTCTGTTTTGATATGTCAAGTAAGCACCTCAGCAGCTTGTCCAGGGTTTGAAATTTAACAAGAGGAACAAGCCATCTTCCAGATGCTAATCTATGGAACTCTCCAGAGTAACTTAGTGGATTTTTAGTTGTAAAAAAAGGAGAGTTTTGGACATTTTCTTACACCTTAAAAAAAATCAAAATTTTCTCTGTGATTAATTCAAAGCTCTGAAGATGATAAACATGGATTTCCTTTTGTTGTCAGAGATCCTGATTCTGTAGAGTGAAAAATTATAAAAAGACTATTTTGTGAAATATATGTAGACTTTTTCTTTGCCCTTAGACCTGAGCAGAAAAAGTGCAGGTTCCAGAACACGGAACTGAATGTAAGATTTCAGGCCTTCACTGCCCCAGGACACATTCTGGGTGGAGGACATTATCCCTGAATCAGAGGACACTTGCTGGATTAACATTCCTCAAGCCTCAGGGTGGGGAAAGCCCAAAGCAAGAAGACACATTCCTGACCACAGAGAAAGATGCAAGTCATCTAGGTGGGGCTATAGCCGGAACAAGTGAAAAATAGTTAACCTGAAATAGTTGGTAATGACAGGGTAGGGCACATGACATGGTAAAACTACATTTTTGAGAAGAATGAGTGTGCAGAGTGATTTTCACATAACTCTAAATCATTTAGGGTGAGTTCCTCTGAAATGTTCCACTATGTATCCTTGACAACCCCTCACCCCCTTCCCACTCCCCTGGTTTGTGGTTTACCCCTTTAAAAACCCTCCTCAGACTGACTGGCTTTGTCAAACTCTACTCCTGCACGAGTGTGCAGTTTGGCCGCTGGCTGCCAGCTCTCTTCCCTAATAAACCTCTGCTGATTGCATCCAGGTATGGTGTCTTGGAGTTTGTGGGTGGTCGTGACTTCCTGAGACTTGAGTAAGGGTCCCCCCGAGTTTGGGGGTCTTCAATCCATGATCACTTTTTTTAAATTTTATTTTTAAAGTGAGATTGTAAGACCCCCCCCCCCATGAAGGGAGGACCTCCCTCAAGCCTCAGAAATTCGAGGCCACCCCAAAACTCACAAGACACCATTCTTGATGCAACAGCAAGAGGTATATTTCGGGGTTAGTCGACTGAGGCCGACCGAGACTTGTGACCCACGCAGGGGCAGAGGAGTGTCGACCCAGTCAGCTGGGAGTAGAGGGCTTATAAAGGGCAGAACCACAAACCATGGGGGGTGAGGGGGTTACCAAGGAAACATAACATAAAAACAGTAGAAAGTACACTTATCTTTTGTAAGGATGTAACCTCGCCCAACCATTCATCTTGTGGTCAGCCAGTTCCTGGGACCACCCAGATGACTTGCATCTTTGTAGTCAGGAATGTGTCTTCCTGCTTTGGGCCTTCCCCACCCACAGGTGGGTTCTCTTCCCTGAGGCTTGAGGAATGTTAATCCAGCAAGTGTCCTCTGATTCAGGGATAATGTACTCCTCCTGGAATGTATCCCAGGGCAGTGAAGGCCTGAAATCTTACATTCAGTTCTGCTTTCTTGCAACTAGTGAACCTGCATTCTTTTGCTCAGGTGTAGGGGGGTCATAAAAACTTTCTATATTTTTCATGTCTTTTAAAGAAAAGTCTAAAGAAAACCCTGTATGTATTTTATAAAATGATCTTTATAATTTTTCACTCTGCAAGATAAGCAAGTTTCACTACCAAAAAACCCCAAAAAACCCCAAAAAAAAAAAAAAAAAAAAAAAAAAAAAAAAAAAAAAAAAACCAACCAAAATCCAAAAAAACCTTAGCAAATAAATAAGGAAACTTACCAAAGGTCTAAGTTAGGGTCCTGATTATATCACAGAATTGTAGATCTTTACAAAAAACAAACTCTTTTGAGACACCCTAAAACGGTTTAGTTATTTGAAACTTGATTTATATCATTTTATTATAACCAATACACCCAAGAACTACATCTACTGAGAGAGACTTTTGTAGTTGGTAAAGGATGTAATGTACTTTGAGGTCACATTAAAAAGAAGGCATCAGGCTTAGTGTTTTATGCTCAAATCTGCCATACCTAAATCACTGTACATTAGTCACTTAACAGGTTGTCAAGGGATAGTCCCTTTATTCCCCCCCCCCCCCCAAACAGTATCTTAAATGATGGCATTATGTTACAAAGAGGATTAATGTTCCTCCTTCCCATGGGCGGGGTAGTCACCTTTGTTATGCTCAGGAAGTTGTTACTGTATTGTGAGCTTGAAGCTACCAGGGCCTCAAACTAACCCTCACTAACAATAAAAACCAACCATCCAAACAACAACAAAACGAGAGAGAGAGAGAGAGAGAGAGAGAGAGAGAGAGAGAGAGAGAGATATTAACAAAACAGTATACTCAATGTTCCAAGGGAAAAAAAAAACCAGAATAAAAACCTCACCTCCGACCTCACAAAACCCATAATTGTCAGAAACTAGAATGTCAATTGTTATAGTGAAACTATAAAAACGAAATTATTGGTCGGATTTAAGTGTATCTCAGCTATGTGTGCATGTGACTGTGTGTGTGTGTGTGCGTGTGTGTATCTGTTATGTTCTGTGAGTAGACTCTAATAACAGCTTTTGGATTTTCCCCATGTAGAATCTTGTAATTGAGTTGACTTGCTTTTCACCACTTAGTGATGATGTGCTTACCACTCTCATAAGGAATTATGGGTAGGCGAGGGGTTAAATGTGCCATTAGCCCTGCATTATAGTTAGGTTCAACAGCAGTCCTTGTTCCCTTCACATCAATTGTAAGTATTCTGTCTAAACTCCACCTCCACAGTTACCTGGCAACAGCCAGGTAGGCCTGGCCCACTATAAAAGGGCCTGCTGGCCCATTCATCTCTCTTTTGATCTCTTGCTCTTGCTTTCTTGATCCCTCTGTCCCCTCACCCCCTTCTTCCTTCCCTTCCCCCTCTCTCCACGTGGTCATGGCTAGCCTCTTCTCTCTCTCTCTCTCTCTCTCTCTCTCTCTCTCTCTCTCTCTCTCTCTCTCTCTCTCTCTCTGTGTTTTTCTCTGCCTCTACTACCCTCCTTGCTCTCTCCCCATGCTCTGAATAAACTCTATTCTATACTATACCGTCATGTGGCTGGTCTCTTGGGGGGAGGGGGGAAGGAATGCCTCGGCATGGGCCTGCTGAGACATCCTCTTCCCCCATACGTCTCCACACACCCACAGAACATACTCTCTCTATTTCTTTATCCTTTTATAAACACATCATCAATAGCTTTGATGTCTGAACTGACAGTGTGCTGTATATGTCTGGGATTCACAGTTTGAAATGCAGTGAGACCCAGTCCTTCATCAGAGGAGTGAATATCCTTACCAAGGCAGGGGCGCTGGGAAGTCCAAAGTACCAGTGCGGCTTGAGGTGATATGAAGGTATTAATACATTGATTTGTGGAGCATATAGAAACGATCTGGCTGTATGAAGTTATACCCTGTGGGCTGAACTGTGGAGGGACATGATGGGACCAAAGACAACTGATCCAGTGAAGAGAATGATGACAAGGCTGAAGAGTAGTCATCAAAGTTACTGTTTTACTGTTTGTGTTTGGATCTGGAACATCTACCAAAGCCTAGCTGCTAGATGCTTTGCACTGACTCTAGTGTTGTTAGAAGGTGGTGGAAATCTTAAAGGGGTGGAGTCTGGGGGAATATTACATCATTGGGGCATTCCCTCAAGGAAGATTGTGGGACACTGGCCTCGTGCTCTCTCCCTGTTAGCATCCTGGAGCAAGATGGTCAAGGTAGGCAGCTTATTATGTTCTGAGCTCCTCACATGACCAAGCACACAACAGGTCCAGTAGACCATGCAACGCAATATTCAAAACTGTGAGCCCAAATAAACCTTGTCTTTTTAAAAAGTTGATTATTGTGTAGTGTGGTAGCAGCTGCCTAAAACTGAAGCAATGTGGAGGATGAGATAAGAGAATTATGAGTTTGTGCTTATCCTGGGTTACGTAATGTGAGACTGTCACACACAAAAAAGAAAAGTAATTCATCACAGGTATTTTGTTACAGTAACAGAAGGCTGACTAAAACAAAGTTGAATTTTTGTGATTTTTTTTTTTTGGAAGCATCTGGTTAAACTTTAGGTAACTGAGCCGTTTCTATATGTAAGGCACTGTGCTCAAGATAGCAATCAATAGCAAGGTTGGGAGATGATGTTGACCCTACTTATATTCTTTTGCCACAAGACAGAAAGAAGTCCATCTAGGAGAGTGTACAATATACTTAGTATTGTTCTTGGCAAAGGCAATGTGTAGTCACACATTCGCCTTTTCATCTGTTTCTCTTTAGGCAGCACAGGCGATCACCCGTCAATTGTAGCTGTGTGCCTGTTTGCTTGGTTACGGTTAGCTTTTTGATGCTGTATTTCTCCTATCATGATTCGGAATGATTTTAAACACAAGGTTTTGAAGAGGTAATTAATTGGTTTGGAGTTCCTTTAAGGATGGCTAGCCCATTGTATTTTCTACGCGTGCCCAGGATGGTACCTTTTTCTTATGTGGGTGTGACACCAACCTGGTGTCAGCAGAGCCTTGGGTGGGTAATTTAACTTGGATGTAATGACTGGCTTATTATTAGAATTTCATGCTGTGGCTACTGAAGGAGGGGCTGGACTTCATCTAGTATTTACAGGAAACTCTCAGTCTAAAACTAAGGAATGTGAGAATTTTGGAGGGGTTTGACAGTTTGGGATCAGCTATTCAGCTGTGCTAGAGAAGAGGATTTTATTCCTGGAGTCTAATTTTTCCCTAGACAGTTACTATTCATACTTTTGCAGTTTGGTGGATTTTTATATTGCTGCTGAAGGATCTGGGGATTCAAAAAATGTCCTTTGTGTTCCTTGCACATTTTCTTTCAAGGTATATTACATTGTATGGCTGGGCATAATTTGAGCTGGAAAACAGATGGGAGTGAACGTTGGCTCAGGGTATAGTTTGATCTTGAAGTTATTCTAGTAAATGTTCAGTTTCAGCTCTTTCAGAGCCTTCAGACATAAAAATCTTATCCACACGAGCCCAAGAAGTATATAGAAGATACAATATTAAATATAGATGTGGCTCGCATGAAAAAGGTAGCCAGACTTCCTGACACTCCAGAGCTCTTCCCTGGAGAGAGGCAGCCAAGCCATACCTAGTTGTTAGGGCTCCAAGGGAACATTAAAGGCGATGTGTGTCTTAGTTTGATTTCTATTGCTGTGATAAACACCACGGCCAAAAACAAACTGGGGAAGAAAAGGTTTCTTTGTCTTACGAATTCCAGATCATAGTCCACTGAGGGAAGCCAAGGAAGGGACCTGGAGGCAAGCCATGGGGGAAACACTGCTTACTGGCTTGTTCCTCATGGCTTTCTCAGCCTACCCAGATGTGGCACTGTCCACAATAAGCTTATCTTTGTGGTAAGGAACATTTTCTTTTCTACCTAGAATTAGGCCAAGTGCCACCATCTAATGTAGCTTACTAACAATGCTAAATTATTGAAAGAGGATGGCCAACGTGACTCACCAGGAAAAGTCACCTGCTGCAAGCCTGGTGAACCGAGTCCAGTCTCCTGTAAGCACATACATGTTGGAGATGACTGACTTGACTCCACAGAGTGTCTTCTGACCTGCACACGTGTGCTGTGGGATATATATCACACACACACAGACACACAGACACAGACACAGACACAGACACAGACACACACACACACACACACACACACACACACACACACACACTGAGAGAGAGACAGAGAGAGATACAGAGAGAGAGGGAGGGAGGCAGACAGAGAGACAGACAAAGAGACAGACAGAGAGATGGGGGCAGAGATTGGGAGAGATGGAGAGACAGAGAAACAGAGAGATGGAGAGGCAGACACACACAGAGAGGACAAATGAGTGAGAGAGCAAGAGAGAAAGAGAGGATACATTTTAAAAATATGTGTAAGAAAACACGGAGTAGAGTGGAGGAATGCAGACGGGGAAAGAGGGACAGAAAAATAAATTAGGGCTGTGGTGGCAGGGCTAAGTGAGGAACGGGAATCCAGGGGTCACCCTCAGGTGGTGATGTGGGATGGAATCAAGATGGTTGGATATGTGCAATGTGGGCTCCCATGTCTGGACCACGTATCTGACCAGACGATGGAACACGTTGCTGGAAAAAGAACCAGAGAAGGAAAGTTTTAGGGGGAAGATGAATTTGGAAGCTTAAGTGCCCTGTGTGTTTTTAAGCACCAGGAACGGGCTGAGCCAGAGGAAGATGCTCAGTAGGTCCCATAGTGCTAAAGGTGGAGGCAGGTGGCGGGTGGGAGGTTTTGAGAGACCTTGGTGCTTGGAGGCGCCTCGGGGAAGAAAAGGACGCGAAGGGAATGTGGCCCAGCCAGCCTTTTCTTACAGTTTTACCCACTGTCCTGATATTCACCTGTCTTCTCCATTCTCCTCAACCAGAGAAAGCTGAAGGGAAGCATATTGTAGGATAAAGTTTTCTGGAAATAATTTCTCTGGCCTGGAAGAAAAAGTTGCAATTAACAACTGTGTACTGTTCTGTCTCTGAAGTTCCTATGTTAGCCACTAGATGGCAGGCCCTGTTCACAGAAATACACTACGACACAAATTTTTATTTACTTTTCTTTTTTTCTAACAGAGGGAGGAAATTATTATAGATGCCAAAGATTCTGTCGAGAAGTGAGAGAATAGAAACTTAAGGAGTGACCTTTTTGTTGAATAATTAATTTGGGTATAAAAATTTTGATACATACCATATATCAAGAGTGCATTTTTTTTTGTTTTCTTTTGTTGTTGTTGTTGTTGTTTTTTTTAGCCCTTATTTCTTGTATACTCTTGCGTTGAGACAGTAATCTATAATGATTTAACTTAGACAAATGCCAAGTAACCGGAGTTGTCCAATGCTATACTTCTGCAGGATAAATTGTTCTTCATTTTGAGGGCCCATATAGCTAACAAAAGTCTTAGTTTTGGAGGGAGGAGAAAAGCAGACGGAAGGGGTCTTGAGGGCAGGCTCTAGACTCAAGAATCAGATTGCTGTCAACATTAGACCAGAACTAGTGTGTTCCTGGGCATTGCTCCCCCATCTGCATTTGGGGTTCTTCATACAGTGACATTACTAATTCTTACTTATAGCTCTAGTGCTAATCAAAGGATACATGTGTCCAGTGCCCAGGTTTTTAGGAGGTACACGTGATGATGAAGGTGATGGCGATTTGGAAGTGTGTGTGCAGAAAGGCTGCCATTTATAAAGGCCGATGCCTTGGGTTGTCACTGGGAATGCTTATAGTCTCAAAACTTTTTTTTCTTTTTTTCTTATAAAAGAAATCCCAGAAATAATACCGTTCAGAGATCAGGGCATGACAAGGTGTGGTGCTATGTGTGTAAGGGGCTGGACAACACGGAGTGGCTCACATTTCATTGTTACTTCAGTGCTAAGTACTGGGGCGTTGAAGAAGCCAGAAGAAAAAAAATATTTTATTATTTCTAGCAACGAACAAACAAAAACAAACAAACAAACAAACAAACAAACAAACAAACAGAACACCCCCAAAACAACCAACCAACCAACCAACCAACCAACCAACCAACCAACCAACCTCCCCTGTGTCTATATGTGAATTAGAAATATCTACTTACGGCCAGGAGGTGGTAGGGCACACCTTCAATCCCAGCAGTTGGGAGGCAGAGGCAGGCAGATCTCTGTGAGTTCAAGGCCAGCCTGGTACACCTGTAAGGGATTATCTACATTAAATTAATGGAGGTTGAAAGACCTCATCATACAGTGACATTACTAATTCTTACTTATAGCTCTATAATTGTGGGTGGTACCATCCCAGGGACTGGGCTCCTGGACTCAGTAAAAAACTGAAAGCCACGGATTCATCATTCGTTGTTTCCTGACTGTGGATGCAATGCGAGTAGCTGGCTCACACTCCTGTCGTCATGGTTCCCCATTCTCACAATGGACTGCACCTCGCAGCAGCTGTGTGCGATGAACTCTTTCTCCTCCACATCGCTGTCATCAGGGCATTCTACCGCTGTAACAGGAACCGGAAGTAACACGCCGTGTTCAAACACAGAGGCCACCAACTGCACAGCGCCCTCTAGCGTGCTGTGGGGATTCTCTCCTTTAGTCTACTGACTTAAATAGTAACTGTATCTAAAAACACTCAAAAACAGCCAGAATAATGTTTGACCAAATATCTGGCCTCTGTGGCCTAGCCAAGGTGGCAAGATTAATCACCACATTGGTGAAACCGCCTATGTCTTTATGTTTAATTTATGGTATTTATAAGGAAAAAAGAGTTCAGTTTTATTTATATTCATTTTCCAAGTGTTTCAATTCTTATCTCTTATTTGGAATATTTATGCAGGGAAAATTTGTTGTAACTATTTAAGTATTTATGGCTAAATCTATTACCCTATTTGTTTTATATTTTACTAAAGCACCCTAAGATCTGCCTCAATTCCCCCTCCTGGCCTATGTGTCTGTGGATGAGATCTCAGTTTTGTTTGAATGTGGGTTTATTGAATTTTCACCCTTGGAAGGTAATTTTACTTACGTTTGTGGAGTTTGGCTTAAGCTTTAAGCTTTAAGTTTCACTGTTCAGTTTCAAAATTCTATTTGATCTGAGCTAGTTTTCAGTTACAATATCTTCCCTCTTGCCTGGTTATGTTGAATGTACCAGCCTACTAGTTTAAACTTTGTTTTTGAAAAATTCAATATTTGGGTTTTCATTGACATGGACTTCCACTGATTTGTTTTTTTTTTTTCTTTTTCCTTTTTCAATTTATAGACAATTCCTTTTGATACCTTGTAGGTTTAGATAGAATGTTACATGTGGTATATAGAAAATGGAACGGGAAGTTGAAACTGGACAATGCCATTTTTTTTTTCTAGTAGTTTTTTTTTTTTTTTTTTTTTCTGGAAAACAGGCTGAAGGTGAATGCCCTCAATCCTGTCTGATCCTGGCATGTATTGGCAGTGAGCATGGATCTTTTCTGGAACTACTTCTTATTTGTTGACTCTCTCAGAGGAGTGGAGGACCCTTCTGTGTAGCCAGGCTCCTTCCCAAGACTAAGGTCACGGTTTCACTTCCAACTCGACAATTTCAGACTAGGGAACTGTCTACACACAGTGGTGTAGATCTGATTTACCTTACCTGGTTAGCTGTGGTGAAGGTAAAGGGGCCATCTTGACCAGTTTAACCAGTTGTTTTCCTCTGGTGGACATGGACTTGGTCTGCTTCAATAAACTCACAATAAAAAGAACTTCCTGGGAGTTAGAATGAAATGGTGGGCGGTAGGATTTGCTGAGCCTCAGAGGCCATTGGGAGTAGAAGCAGAGGGAGGAGTGTCTTGAGGCAAAGGGTCTCTTTTGCTGAGTAGGTATAAAAATTCCTAGGATAGACTACTGACTGTGAAGGGCATTTAGTTAAAACCTGGGAGATCAGCTCTAGGCTTCCTTTACCCCGACTGTCATATAGACTGGAGCAAGGCCCACCCATCTCTGCACTAACACCCCAGCACAGTAAGTGAGGAGGGCTAAGTCCGACTTCTCAGACGCTGCCACATAGCTGCTGGTGTTCGCTGTGGACCCAGTTGTATCCAGCTGAGGAGAATAGCTTGTTATCTGATATTCTTCCTAAGATTATTCTTCAGCTAAAGAAGGTTTTAAATCTTTTCAGTTTTACCCTTTTGTAGATGGGGAGTTAATATTCAAATGTGCAATTCTCAGTTTTAAATCTTTAAAAAAAGCAGCAATCACTGTAACCTCTTTAGCAGAAATGACTGCATATTTCACCCTTTTATAAGTCATTTTATTCTCTGCCTCTGCCTCTCCTTTCTCAGTGTGTGTGTGTGTGTGTGTACGCTATGTGTGTGGAGACCAAAAGATGGTATCAGATCCCTTACAACTGAAATTACAGCTGGTTATGCAACTGCTGACAGGGGAACCCACCTGGGATCCTCTGGTAGAGAAAAATGTGGGCAGAATCACCAAACCTATGACTCCACTGCATACAAATTTCATCTTTTAAGAGAAAAACACCAGGAGGAACTTTGCGCTGGTAAAATGTAATTGTGACCATTTTTTCCCTAGGAATCTGAACTATAAATAGAACTGAAATAACGAGTGAAGAATTTTTATATACATCATAAAATTATGAACCATTAAGACTTAGCTGATGTTTGGAGGGGAGTCTGAGAAATTTAATAGTTCCCAAATTTCATAAATGTGGCTCATCCATAAGTTTACTACCAATTGTTCAATTAATCACTAATGTAGATGCTACTTAAATACAACTTTTTAGATATAATTTAACTTGATAAACAGTTGACCTCAAAATAGATTATGTTGTTGGGTGTCACTCAATAACAGGAACCCTTTGAATCTGTGTCAGAGTTAGAGGAAGAAAATAATTGAAATGAGAACTTCTTAGTTATTGACTTGAAGGTGAAAGAGAGTGTGTGACAAGAGATGTGGGCGTCTCTGAGGAGATGGAAAACACCCGCGGCTGAGAACTGGCATAGGGAGACAGATTCTCTTCTCACAGCTGTAAGTAACCGAATTCCCACAAGCCTTGTGAGAGGGCTTGGGAACTGAATTCGTTTGCTTAGAGTGTCGTCACAAGAACTGGAGATCTCCATCAGGTGCAAGACACAGTAAGACTGGGCGCAAACCCTTATATCAGGGCTGGCGAGGCAAACCTAGGAGGAGAACGGGATCCCACGAGCAAGTGACAGGATCAGAGACACACCACTCCTAGTCCCACTCTCTAATCCCCAATCCTGTGTAAGGTGTGGAGGAAGAATTGCAGGAGCCAGAGAGGCAGTGCTCATAGGGGCTCACAGAAAATGAAGCAGCAGTCACGGAGCCTTCATGGGTCTGTCCCAGGTCCTCTGTTCCTTTGTTATGGTTGTTAGTTCGGTGTTCTTGTGAAATTCCTAGCAGTGGGTCTGGGATCACCTGTGCTTGGGAACCTTTTCTTCCTACTGCCCAGCCCCCATACAAAGGTTTGTCTCTCGTCTTACTGTATGTACCTTGTAATGCTGTATTGGGTTGATATCCCTGAGAGACCTGCTCTTTTCTGAAGGGAAACAGAGGAGTGGATCTGGAAGAGAGGAAAGGTTGGGGGTGGGGGTGGGGGCGCTGGGAAAGATAGAGGAGGGGAAACTGCCGTCAAGATGTATTGTGTGAGAGAATAAAACAACAAAACAAAACAAAACAAAGCAAAGCAAAACAAAACACAGGTCACAATAGGCTGGGTTGCTGTTATGGTTTCGATTCTCAATGTTCCCCTGAAGCTCATCTACGGACAAGCTCTTTTCCAGGACAAAGATGGTCATGGGAGGGGCCGGTAGAAAATGCTTGGATCAAGAGGGCTCTGTGCTCATCTGTGGATTCCTCTAATGATGGAGCCACAGACTGATGAGGCATTGGGAGGAGGTGGAAACTTTAGGAGAAAGGGTCAAGTTAGAGAAAGTAGGCCACTGGGACACCCCCCCCCCCCCCCCGACCCTTTCACTCTCATTCTTTCTGTGGTTTCCCGTCTCCCTTTCTCGTCTCTCCCATTGTACTTTCCCTACCAGTGCTTCCTGGTTGATATGCACCGAGCAGTTTCGCCCAACCACAAGCTCCTTTTATGATGTCCTGTCTCATTCCCTGGTCCACACTGGAGCCAAGTGATTTTTTGTTTTTGTTTTTGTTTTTTTTTCTTCGAGACAGGGTTTCTCTGTGTAGTCCTGGCTGTTTTGGAACTCATTCTGTAGACCAGGCTGGCCTCGAACTCAGAAATCCGCCTGCCTCTGCTTCCCAAGTGCTGGGATTAAAGGCGTGTGCCACCATCGCCCGGCCCAAGTGATTTTTTGAACCTATCAGCCCAAAGATAGTTTCTTCTTTGAATCGGTTTATTATCGGCCTAGTAATCTAACCAACTGGGTTTCATCCTAATCAACAAACAAACACCCGACCAGAGCTTATGTCCCTCAAAAATCCCCTTCCTTCTGTTTCTACATCTTTGTATGTAGTATCTGGGCCCAGGAAAGCATCCCTGTCCTATTTGCAGAAGTCTCTAAGACTCAGGAAATTTTACCATCGTCTTCCAGCTTCAGTGAAGTTCTTCCTTTGGGTTTGTTTATATGCTCCATGCTTCATGCACCCCCCCTTTTTTTTTTTGACTCACTTTCAATATTTGTTAAAAAAAAAAAAAAAAAAAAAAAAAAAAAGAAAAGCTAATTCCTGGCCCTGCCGCAGGAGACTGACTCCACAGGGGAGGCTGATGCAGTTAGAGAGTTAGAGTTAGAGAAATGCCGTTGCGCACTTCCGTGCCACAGCATGTGCCCTCTCCCGCCTGCTGGCTCCGCAGAGAGGATGGAAAACATCTGCTCATCATTCTATGCATAATAGACCATAGCATAATTTTGATTACCTCATTCCCTCAAGACTCCGGCGAGATGGTTTCTCTTATCATTATCGGGAGAAGATCCAATGTTAGGAACCTTAGATTCTTACCTCAGCACATTGTCTGGTTTCCCAAGGCTGCCCTTCCAGCACCCAATTCATTCTGCTTGCTCAGGCCAAGGCCAGCGTTAGCAAAGAAGAAAGGTTATTAGACACACCTATGTGACCTTGAGAATGAAGACTCCTCTATTGGGGGTTGCTATCTAAAGGTTCTGACACCTTGGTTTTCAAATATTATTAATTACAAGAGATTTCTATCTCATACCAGGGTCAAGGGTGTGCACTTTATCCATACCTAGAAGTGAAAGTTACCAAGGGGTCTTGGCTTGCCTTTCTTTAGTTAGATGCCCTTCATTGGATTTGATTGTTCTACATACTTATGTTTTCTTTGCTCAAGCTGCTTATTGTCTGTATGGGCACAGGGTTGCTCCAAGTTCATTGATCATTTGTTGATATCATGCAATTATGAACCTTTCTGATCTTAATGTTGTAGTATTCTTTGGGGCCAGTGATGATCTTCCTTTGAGTGGAAGAGTAACTCTACTGTGGGCTTTTGTTTTTTATAAGTATGTCCACATTGGAAGTTGACTTAAACAGAGAGCTTTTTTTTTTTCTTGGTGTGTGCACCTACACAGGTGCACTTATGTGTATAGGTGTGTGTGCACATGTATGCACATTTATGGAGACCAGAGGCTGGGGTAGTATCATCCTCAGTTACTTTCTTACTTTATGTTTTGAGGCAAGGTCTCTCAATAAACATGTAGCTCATGGATTCATCTAGATTTAGTGGCCAGCAGACCTTAGAGCTTCCTGTTTCCAACTTCCCTGTACTGGGAGTATAGGCAAGCACCGCCCCACCTCACATCTGTTCCTCCCTCCACCCTCCCCCCCCCCCCCCCACACACACAGAGAGAGAGAGAGAGAGAGAGAGAGAGAGAGAGAGAGAGAGAGAGAGAGAGAGAACTAATTAGTATTTAGTACTTAAAAATAGGGTTTGCAACAATCCGGGAGAAATGGCTGTGAATGTCGTGTGGAAGCCAGCTGTTTATCACTACATTTAAACGGAGATGTTGTGGACGGACCAAAACTACGAACAGTTCTGCTTAAACCCTCAGCGTAGTGCTTTAGACTTTGTTCACATGGCTGGCTCTTAGAGATTAGAGGATTTAAAGCATTAGGTGGATCCCACTGTTGGCAAATTCTATTAGTGATGCTTTGCAACTCCAGGAAATAGAGAGTATACTCCAGGCTCTCTGTTGCTCAGTGGTGCAAACTGGCTACAGTCTGAACCTCAGCCAGCTGCTCACATCTGTTCTGCTCTGCCTCAGGCAGCTGAAGAGCTTTTTACCAGAAGAGCAGAAGATGGTGCACAGTGGAGTAAACACCTTGGTTGTTGGCAGTGATGGAGAGAAGGCAGCTTACTCCTGAGGATGCACTCTTGTGTGTGTGTGTTGTTTTGCTTTGTTTTGTTTTTGAGACAGACTCTATGTAACGCTGGCATTCCTGGAACCCACTATGTAGACCAAGCTGGCATTGAGTTCACAGAGATTCACTTGCCTCTGCCTCCTGAGTACTGGGATCAAAGGCATGTGCCACCACACCCAGCCTGACAATGCATCCTTGATGGAGTGGTCTTTCTTTATCTACTAGTTTTGAAGAGAAGACTGCCATCTGATTTTAGAGTAAGATTTATTATTTTAACCTGACATTTGCACTCATCAATGGGTATACAGTGTTGGTGCTAAAGATTTCACCAGAAAAGCGTGAGGTATCAAGTCAGATGTGCTGTGAGTTGTCTTCAGCCTCCCTTTGTCTTATATGTAGTGAACAGTTGGTAATAGTTGCTTTTAAAATTTTCTAGGTTAAAGTTATTGTGTCCAGTATCTGGATAAGTGTCTAGTTAACAGCTGAAGTGAAAAAAAAAAAGGATTCTATTTATAATAGCAACAAAAAAGTGAAAATGTCAATGACTAACACTCAAATGAAATGTGAATCTCTATGGAAAAATAATAAAATTAAACTGATATATATATTTATATATCTATATCTATATAGATATAGATAAAATAGTATTTATACTATTCAAATTCATATTTGTAAATATACTTATATGTGTATATATACATATATACATATATAAATTTTAATAGTATAGATACCTAAACTATTTCTGAAGAGAAGTGTGATAAATGAAAAATGTGACTTCTTCCTAAATCACTTGATTCCATACTAAAGTTAACATTAACATTTAATATGCGATATATAAAATGGAGATGAACATTAAAGTATGTTTATTTATGGTCAGGCCTCTGGGGGATGGCACAGCCTGCCTGTGTAACACTTAAGGAACCTGTTCTCTTCTCCCACCCCATCCATTCAGTCTGGCTCTCATGACCACAGTCCCCTACAGTTCTTCAAAGCCACTCCACTTTGACCTCTGGCCAAGAAAAAGCACTTGTATTGTTTGGTAGCTTTTATCCTTATTAAAAAATCCCCATTATTAAAATCCCCATTACTGTTAATCACCACAGGAAGTCAGGACAGGAACTCACACAGGGCAGGAACTTGGAGGCAGGAGCTGATGCAGAGGTCATGGAGGGGTGCTGCTTACTGGTTTGCTTCCCCTGGCTTGCTCAGCTTGCTTTCTTATAGAACCCAGGACCACCAGCCCAGGGATGGCACCAACCACGATGGGCCCTTCTACCTTGATCAGTTGAGAGATGTCTTACAGCTGGATCTTATAGAGGCATTTCCTCAAGGGAGGCTCTTTCTCTGTGATAACTCCAGCTTGTGTCAAGTTGACACACAGAACCAGCCAGTACATGGGGAAAATAAAATATAGTCAACTATTCAATGCTTATGAGAAAAAAATTTGTTTTTTCTCTCTTTTTCTCTCTCTGTGTGTGCATATGTGAGTGTGTGTGTGTGTGTGTGTGTGTGTGTGTGTGTGTGTGTGAGAGAGAGAGAGAGAGAGAGAGAGAGAGAGAGGAGAGAGAGGATCTTTCACTATATAGCCTAGGCTATCTTTAATTTTGGGAGATAAAAGACTTTTTGAAAATCATCCTTAATCTGATGATGATGACCAAAGTTTCATGGCCTGGAAGGTCAGTTGGACTGTGTAGGAGATAACTAGGAGATGGAGTGTGCAATTGTAGACATGCACCTTAAGACTGGCACTTCAGGCAGAAATGTGTGAGCAATCACAGGTTGGTTGTATGACCTGGATAAGAGTCTGTTATAAGAAGAAATAAATCTTTTCCTCTCTAAGTTGCTCTTGGTCAAGTTGTTTTATAACAGTAATAGAAACTCTACCACAGAAATTGCTACCATGTTGTGAAGTATTGCTATGAGAGACCTAACCACATTTTGGAAAGGATTGTGGAAGGACTTTGGAATTTTAAGCTGATTTAGCTGTTGCGTGTTGAGAGCTTATTGGGATGTTTTCTGGGATCTTGGAAGACAATGCTGAGAGTGTCTCCACTCTCCACTCTCATGATTGACACCTGGCTGTGAATTTTCAGGGGGAAGCAAAGTCTCTATCAGGTTCATTTATATGATATTTTACATTAAGAATGGGTGGTTCTGGTCAGTGGGATCTGAAGAATTGGCTGTGATTACCAAGAGACCAGCACTAGTAAATTGAAATTTTGCTTTGCTGGGACAATTGGTGCTGGTTAGCTGGAGCTGAGAAATTAGAGATGACTAAGTTAAGACCAGCAGCATTGGCATGATATCTTCTGGTACTACTTCCTCAGGGAGGAAGCTATGATCCAGAAGGGGATAGGATTGTACCTAGTATTGGCGGCTCAACTTGATGAAGACATGAGTGTCATGGAGAGTAGCTGAGGCTTGGCACTGTGAAAGGTCAGGGGAGGGCTTAGGTGAAGGTACAGTTTCAGTTGCAGTTGAAGGCCCAAGATTGAAGGAGTCATGGAGAGAAGTGGAGAGTTGGCACTGTGTGGTAGGGTCTCTTCCTGAAGAGAGCCCAAGAAAGGCTATTGGTGAAAGAACAATTTGTAACAAGAGACCCCCAACATTTTGGAGGTTCTGGTATGATGGGGCAACCACCAAGGACATCAGCAGCTTCGGAGTGGAGCTGTCCTGAGGCTAGGAGTCAAGCTGTGTGTGCTATGGATGGCAGAGCTGGAGAAATGCCTGTGCCAAGGTCCTTGGAGTCCAGAAGCTCACGAGTGAGTCCTAGATGTCAAGCACTAAGCTCTTTACACTGTTGCTTCGATTTCACTTTGAAATGACTCTGACCAAGCTCTGCTCATTACCTCTGGGGCAAAAGAGTATGTTACTTATATTTGATTTTACAGGAGCCCACAGTTGACAGACATTTTGGACTTTTCAAAAGACTTTGGGGTTTTAGAGAGACTTGGGACATTCTAGAGTCTTTAAAAGAGATTGGGTATTTTTTTTAAGAGATGAAAGATTCTTCAAGGGAGGGCATAGATGAAGAGGCAGCTTCAGTAGCAGTTGAGGCCAGGGATTGGAGTCATGTAGAGAAGTTGAGGTTTGGCACCATGTGGTAGGGTCAGCATTCCTGAAGAGAGCCAGAGAGGGGCTATTGGTCCAAGAGCTGTAGAATTAAAAGACTATGGGATTTAAACGTTTTATACTGTGATACTGATATAAACATACTCTCTTGGGGACAAGTGAGAAAAAATAGGTTCTTGTTAAATACTGATGTGTTCTTGGGTCAAGTTGACAAGGAGTCAATTGTACTGGCTAGTTTTATGTAACTTGACACAAGCTACAATTATTTGGGAAGAGGGACTCTTAATTAAGAAAATGCCTCCTTAGATTGACCTGTAGCCAACTCGGTAGCACATTCTTCATCATTGGTAATTGATAACAGGAGGGCTCAGCCTATTGTGGGTGATGCCACCCGTGGGTTGGTGTTCTTGGGTTCTATAAGAGAGCAGGCTGAGCAAACCATTAGAAGCAAGCTAGTAAGATGCATTCTTCTATGGCTTCTGTATAAGTTCCTGCCCGTAGGTTCCTGTATTTAATTCCTGCCCTGAATTTCCAGGATGATAGGTTATAAGTTATAATCTGAAATAAATCCTTTCCTATTCAAGTTGCTTTGGGTCATGGTGTTTTATTGAAGCAATAGAAACCCCAAGTAAGACCATCAACAAATGTAATCAGAATACATGCTTTGTGTACTGTTCATGATGGAAATCTTAAAGCTTCTAATTTACAGTCAAACATTATAAATTTATCATATTAACTTATGCCAATTCCTGGCTTAATTTATTGTTCAGGTAATACTAAGATGTTGTTGTAGGAGAAGGGGGTGTGTAAGTAGAGCCGAAATGGCTGTTTTCATGATAAACTTTGTATTATTGTTAGATCCCTTTAACTATACTCATGTATTATCTTTTTTATGTTTTAAATCTTATGTGCATTGATGTTTCATGTGTCCATGTGAGAGTGTCACATGCCCTGGAACTGGAGCTACAGACAGTTGTGAGCTGCCATTGTGGGTGCTAGGAATTAAACCTAGGTCCTCTGGAACTGTGCTCTTAGCCACTGAGCCATCTCTCCAGCCCCTTAATTATATTCATGTATTGTTGTGATAGCAATAATCATAAACAATTTTAAAAAGTAAAAGGCACCAGGATTTTAACAGAAGGAAAAGAAAAACCCTCCTAGTAACCATCTCCCCACACAGTATCTACCTCAGTTTCTGTAACACTTGCATACTTAACATTTTAGCCATGGTTTTAGAATCTACCCTATCATGTCTTAAAGGTTCATGGGAAAGGATGAGTTGATCAAGAGGAGGAGTAGGGATAAAGATGGATGGTAAGTGAGGACACCAGAAATGTGAGAGGCGCTCAAGAGAGCATGTGCAGTTAAGGTGGGGATTGAATGTGAATGTGGCACATGGTCACGTAAGAAGCGTTGTTGAGGTCCTAGCTCTTCTCACATTCCCTAAAGCCTCTCTGTGAATTCAGCTTACCTTCCCATTTCTAACTTAGGAAGGTGTCCTGCCATTGGCTTTCAGAGTACCTCACACCTACCTTCTCTATAGCACTTAGCAGGCCCGCCTCTGTCTTTTCGTTTGTTTGTTTCTTTGGTTTCAAAGTTTGGATTGACATTGCGTTACTCATACTAACAGGGTTCTGGTTGCAGCATTATTCAAAATAGCAAGGAGAGAGAATCAACCTGGATACCCACCCACAGGAGAACAATAAGAAAAACGTGGTATATATTTGCACAGTTTATTTTGCAGTTTGATTTAGGCATACTAATTGTGTTAACAATTCTCATACATATATCCAGTGGTTGCATGATATAATAATTTGTAATACACAAGGGTCATTATTATTTGAAATTAGTCTATGTCCATTTCTAACTGTTTAAATGAAGGCAAATGGGCATATTATAGTTGTAGGTGAACTCATCTTTCTCTCTCTCTTTCTTTCTTTCTTTCTTTCTTTCTTTCTTTCTTTCTTTCTTTCTTTTTTTCTTTCCCCTACTAGAAACACATAATTTGGTTAAAATTTCTACTTTGAAAACTTAATTTATAATACTGTGCTGCTTGGAAATTTTTAACCTTTTTTTTTTTTTTTTTTTTTTTTTTGCAACTGTGAACAATAAAAAATCTTTCATTAAACAAATTTAGTGTTTTAAATAATGTATTTCATGAACTTGGTAAGTGAACTTGTTCTCCTCATTTATATTTTGTTGACTGCATCAGACCTGCTGTAATTTTTTTTGGTGGATGTATTTTTTTTTTTCATGTCCTTAGCTTAGTGTCTAATTTCTTCACCATATTCCTAAATGTGAAAAAATATGTTCTATTTTATTGTGGGCTTATTTATTTCTTCCGTCCTATATTTTGATTTTTAAATAAATCAACTTTATTGAGATACGTCATCAAAGTAAGATGGATGTGGCAACATGGTTGGAACTGGAGGAGGACGTTCTGTTTAGAAAGGATAAGGCAGGCAGAGGATGAGAAATACTACTTGCTTTCATAGATGCTGAGGTAAGAGTGATGGTTACCAGAAGACTGGGAAAGTTGAGAGGCAGAGGTAGGGGAATGTAATCCACAGATTCTAAGTTACAGTTAGGGGAAATAAGTTCTGGCTTTCCTTTGGCTAGTACAGTAATTATAGATGATAGTAAGTCACCATCTATTTCACAGAAGCCGGAAGACAGCATTGTCAGTCCTTTAGCCCTGAAGCAATGAGAACAGTCTGAAAGGAGAGAAGTACAGGAATACTGCTTCAAACATTGCATGCTGTCTATATGTACAGTACCGTTACTGGTACCTCATAAATGTACAGTGTTATGTGTTGATAAAAACACATAATCCTCATTAAAAGCTGCGGCTATTCTGTGCTCAGTAAATTTTGAAAAATGTATCCATGTACTGTGGGAAGTCATGGCAAGGCCTTACTCTTGGCAAACACTCACCCTTGGCTCTCCTATCTACTATTCTTTCTGCTTACCTTCCATGATTCACTTGTCAGTTCTCAGAACTTCAAACAAGGCCTCATAGCAACCCACCTTAGTAACCCTTCCTCCTGATCTCTAGATTTAGACAACATCCTGCTAGATAGATGTTTTTAGAACCCCTGGTAATGGCAAGACTTTATGAGAACAACAGGTATAACTTAGACCCCGCAGCTGCAGCTAGCTTCCTCCACCTGCAAAGCCCTCTTTCCTTTCCTACCCCTCCCTATATCCTGTTTTCAGAGTATATAACCTGTGTGAACAGTAAAATCTTTGTCAGCTTGATCAGACTTCTTGACTTGCTGTGTCTCCTTATTTTCTCAGTCCTCTCCACAGGGTCTAAGGGTCCCACTTAATTGTCCAGCTGGCCTGGACAATGTACATGCTTTCCAAAGTAACTGGGATATGGAAGATTTTCATCTGTCTACCAAGCTCTCTGGAACCTGTCTGTGGTCAGTCCATGAGCCCTTCCAGCTCTGGGCAGCTTTTGCTTTGATTCCCATTAGCCCTGACTTTTGGTTGCTTTTAAAATTTTATGTACACATGTGATGTACGTTAGCATTTTGTTTAAGCTCTGCCCCACAGTTATCTGGCAACAGCCAGGTATGCTCCACCCCACAGTTACCTGGCAACAGCCAGGTGTGCCTGACTCACTATAAAAGGGGCTACTTGCCACTCCTCTCTCTCTTGCTCTTTTGCTCCTGCTCTTTCCTTCCTGCTCCTGCTCTCTCCCCATTCCCCTCCCTGACTCCACATGCTCATGGCTGGCCTCTACTCTACTACTTCTCTACTCTCTGCCTCTCTCTGCCTCTACTACCCTCTTAACTTCCCTCCCCATGCTGTGAATAAATTCTATCCTATACTATACTATCATGTGACTGGTCCTTCAGGGGGCATGGATGCCTCAACATGGGCCCACAGAGGCACCCCCTTCTTCAACACTTCACCACATAGAGCATATACCCCCTCTTAACTTTTTATAAACACATCAATGTATGCATGTGATACATGTCCAGGTGTGTGTGTGAACTTGTGTCACATACATTTATGGATGTCTTCTATTGCTCTCCACCTCATCTTTTTGAAAAAATATTTATTTTTATTTATGTATGTGAGTATGTCGTTTGAATGTATGCCACATATATGTAGGTGCGTCTGGTGGTTAGAAGAGGATATTGAATTTTTTGGAGGTGGGAATATAGGCAGGTTTGATCCATGTAGGTTCTGAAAACTGAAGCCAGGTTTTCTGGAAGAGCAGCAAGTACTCTTAATGACAGAGCCATCTCTCCAGCCCCCACTGCCAATTTTAGAGCTAGAGTCTCCTTCTCAGACTAAACTTGCAATTCACTATTTTCTATGTTGCTGAGCCTGGCCATCAAAGCCCTGGGATACACCTGTCTCTACCTTCCTTTGGCCTCTCCAGTGCTGGGACTGCAGAGTCTGTGCAGCCACACTGGATGCTAAAATCAAACATGGGTTCTTAAGCTTGCCCAGCAAGTGCATTGCTAACAGAGGCATCTCCTCTCTCCCTAGTTATTGGCTTTATTTACATTTGCAGGTACATTGAGTTTATGTCCTGTATTCTCGTGTCTCGTTTTGTTTATGGTAGTATCTTTTAGTTCATTAATGGTTGTTGCACCTAGTAACAGTTTATTCTTTTGTGTTTCTGAGCAGCGTTCCACTATGTGGGTATATCTGCATTTGTTTATTGACTCACCTGCTCATGGACGTTTGGACAGTTTCCAGTTATTGGTTATTATATATCAAGCTATTAGGAACATTTCCGAGCAAGCATTTTTGTACTCCCATATTTTTATTTTTTTTCCTTTGGTTTGTTGTTTTGCATGCATGATACCAAAGTCGCAGCTAGAGAGCTTTCAGGGTTTTGAATTTACGGAACTTCTTTTATGCCTCCATATGTTTATGTGCTCTAGCGTGATAAATGTTCTATGTGTTTCCTCAAAAGAATATGTTGTGCAGTTGCTAGGTGCAATGTTTTACGGCTGTCATTTAATTCCAAGTGGTTGATACCTCCCAATGAATTGTTGGCCAGGAAGTTCCCAGAGGCTGCTCCCAATATACAAGCTATTGCCATTGGTCTTGGCTGCCCTGCGTGCTAAGACTTTATGGCGGAAGACACCACATACTTTAGATACAAGACTTGCAGGAATCAAGCTGGTTCTGGCAGCCTCCTTCCTGAGGGCTAGTTATCAGTATTGGAAAATGCCATGTAAGCTACCAAGGGAGAAAAGTAATCAATTGTCCAACCGAGCTGTAAAGTCTGCAAACCACAATGATGGGCACCTTGGCAAAATATCTCTGATTACCCAACACTGGCACTAATATCTTGGGGGTAACCAACAGCTGGCTAATTGGTTTATGGCCCACTCAGTCAGAGGTAACTCATGTCTGGTACTCTAAACTTAGCCACGAGCCTGTGGCTGGAGGGCTTATAGGTCCCAAAGGAGAACCCACTTCTGCCATTCTCCTAAATTAATATATTTTCCAAATATTTATCTTCTTACACAATAATAAATATGGCTCTAACCCCTCATTAAAGAAGCTTCTCTCCTTTTTAAAACAGCAGATGGACTCTGCTACAGACATCTATAACTTGTCAGGAGACAGAGAATAAATGACCAAGAGATGCCCAGTCCCAAATGGTACATCTATAACATTACCCCAATACCTAAGGCTTAGAGAACATTGTGGAAAAGGGTAGCAGAAAGGTGGTAAGAACCAGAGGACCAGGATACCTGTTTCTAGGTAGTATCTTCTAAATATAACAGAGAAGCTGCTCCCTTTGAACTCTCAACAATACGGCTGCCTTAACAAGACCAGCATAATGACAATACCAGTCAACTTGGCAATGTGAATGGGGTCAGGATCTTCACAAAGCCTCACCCCTTCAATGAAGAGCTGTAGCTAATCACTGTCTCTTGAGAGAAATTCAGTTTTCTCAAGGGACAAGCCTCCTGATAATATAATTACAAGTGCTTAGCTTTAAACACATGTACATATAGGCAATGCTAGTTGGACTCAGTGGGTTGAAAACATATATACGGGGGCTGGAGAGATCGTTCAGTGGTTAAGAGCACTGACTGCTCTTCCAGAGGTCCTGAGTTCAATTCCCAGCAACCACATGGTGGCTCATAACTATCTGTAATGGGATCTGATGTACTCTTCTGGTGTGTCTGAAGACAGCTACAGTGTACTCATATAAATAAAAATAAATAAATAGTATTTAAAAAACATACATCGTTATTATTCTTCATTATTATTGTTATTAACAATAATAAAGAAGAGGTCATGAATTCAAGATGGGGTGGGGGAGATTGGGAGCAGTTGGAGAGGGAGAAGCAATGGTGGAAATGATCCAAGCTTTGTATGAAATTCTCAAAACAACATGGTTAAAAAAGAAATCGCTTGGTGCTGAAGTTCAAACATCAGAGTGCCTTGCTTGCCAGTGGAGAACTAGAGATCCTGTCTTTATGCTGAACTTGCTTGTGTTTGATAGCCATTTGGGTCCATTTGGAAAAGGCCAACTGTTTAGTCAGGGAGTAATTGAATCAAGGAGATGAATGTATAACACACAAGCTCTCTCTTTCTCTATTTCTCTCTCTCTCTCTCTCTTACACACACACACACACACACACACACACACACGCACACACACATTTATTAACTTAGTGTTACAATAATAACAGCTGAATCACACCTGAGAAGCTGAGAACCTGGTAGTTTACTTGGTTCTTGAGGCTGGTGCCCCAATAGTCACAGTAGTTCCACAATAGCTCTCTCACTGGGAGGTAACTACCTGTAGTAGTTACTCAGTCTACAAGTTGGAGTACCTCAGTAGTCCCAGGTTGGTGCTGGAAGCCTGGAGGTTTCTCGGAGAGCCACTGGTCCCTAGTTCACAATGAAAGCTTGGAAATTCTGGTTCTGCTGTTAATGAAGAGATCATCATCAGATCATCATTGTTGTCGTCATCGTCATCGTCATCATCATCATCATCACCATCCGCAAAAACAGCCACAGAAACATCAACAGGAAAAATCAGCTCAGTAGCAAGATGGAAAGCCAAGCAAGCAAAAGGCGAGTGACAGCCAGGATGCTTCAGGTGGGGATCCCTACTCAGGTGATTATAATTTGTGACAAGTTGATGTTAGAACCAACCATAAGACCAATGGAGCTCACCCAAATACAGTACCATAAAAGGGTCAGGAGACCACAAAAATTCACCAAAGCTGCATTGGTGATATGAAGTGCATTAACTGATCTCATCGAAGAGATAGTAAGACGTGGCAAATGGACCCCAGAGACCTTATTGAACTACTTACTCTCTGAATTTATGTTTTCCTGACTTACGTCTGGGGATCTGCTGTGGAATTCTTGCCTGGAAGCCCAGGTTAGCATGATGTCACTGTTGCTACCTACCAAGATATCAAGTGGTGGCTGAAAACAATTGGGTTTAGAGATGTGAAATGTCATGTCAAAAATTTGGAAAGTTGTTTGTACTTTTGACCCTGCCAAATGCAAAGAAACGGTTGTAGTATCTTTGGTCTTGGGGATAGATAAAAAGTATTTCCCAGAACAGTGTCCACCACTAGTGTGATAAGAACTATGTTGCTTTCTAAACCGTGATTTGATTTAAACAGAGAGCCACATCTACAATAGCCTGTCCAGTTAAAGTCGTCACCTGATTGAGTTACCAGGGATTTAATGCTAACGCAAAGCTCCAGTTGTCCTCTAGCATACATCGAGTGGTGATTCAAATGGTTATGTGACTGGAATCCTCAGTCTTGCAAGCCAGTAAGCAGCACCCTCCACGGCCTCTGCGTCTGCATCAGCTCCTGTCTCCAGGTTTCTTCCCTGTTTGAGTTCCAGCGCTGACTTCCCTCAATGATGGACCACTAATTTGATTTTTGGTCATGGTGTTTCATGACAGAAGTAGAAATCCTAACTAAGAAATGTTTCGTTTGATGTTTTGATAAGACCAGGAGCTTCTGGGTAGCCCTTAATTTCATAATAGTGTTTATCAAATGGATCATGAAGGCATTGTGGGTGTTCTATCCTTTGATTACTTCGAGGAGCTGAAGAATCCTTAAGTGAATGTGTAGAGAGCAGATGAAGCTCCCAGTGAGTGTATATTGTTGACATGAGTGTAGCTCACAGGAATTTGGCAAAGCCTTCCCCTGAGGTGAGGTTCATAGGATGGTAAAGCCTTCCTCTGTCAGAGCATTAATTGTTGGCAATGTGTACAACATCCAGAAGCCTCAGCTCCCTCCTCCTGGTGTTTATGGCCTGAGACTACTCAAATATAGAGACTCTACTGAGATTCCTCTCTTCTATGCTGTACATAAATGTGGTGGGGTTTTGGGTTACCAAGGAGCTGATTCTGTTCCATTAAAGTGTGCATGGCCTGCTTGACCCCAGGTTTTCTGTGTCTGTGAGTCTGTCCTTTCTTCATTCCCTTACTATTTTAGTTGGGTTTCCAGATCCAAACCAGGAGAGATGTGGCAGATCCCTGTGCATTCCAGTCATACACATAGAAATCAATAAGGTGTCTTGATGACCGGTTCAGCATCCCAGTAGTCTGAGCGTATTATGGATTTAGATCATGACTTCACTTGGCACCTGCTTTTCCTAAACTCTCCCTTTGGACTGAGGATTAGATAAGTGTGTGCTAGGTCCATGTAGCCTTATGTTGGAATCAGTGTAGAAGATACAATATCATAAACAAGTCCTTTATAACTCACCTATATGTGGCTTCTTGGATTGGTGGCCATTTTGCTATTTAGAAGTTTCTTTTGGTCAATAAATAGTATTGGTTCAGTTAGAAATGTAGAAAAATAGATTTTGATTGTTTTATATAAAAATGGGCTCCAGATAAATTACAGAGCTTGACATTCAAGGGAAAACAATGTTTTTAGAAAAACGTGAAAGATTTTCGTAATGTGAGAGGGGAAATTAAAAAAAAAAAAAGAAAGAGTACTCTAATATGGATGAAATTTATTGCAACATACACTAGCCATCAGAAAAATGCAGATTGAAATGTCAAATGATGCTAACACATGTATTAGAATTGCTAAATTGAAAAAGTCCATTTAGGTCAAGTGTTGTCAAGGATAGGGGCAACAGAATTCTTGTATTATACTAATGGGAATGTAATTGGTGTGTCCACTTTGGAAATTGTTTGAAAGAATTTACTTAAACTGAATATGTATGTGTCCCATGACAGTAATTGGTAGATACCCCAAATGCACACAGATTCTCCTCTAAACACAGGGAAATAGCAATCATGGGAAATTAGTGAGTAGATAACAGGTCTGACTTCTGCAGCTCTGCACACTCATCTCTTATATTTGAGTCTCTTTTCCACTGTCATTTCAAAACTTCATACATTTTTGCTGTTTTCACCACACTTTAAAATATTCTTTTTTTGATCTGTCTTTTCAGAGAGTAGCCATGTTTCTCTGTTATCTCATAGTAGAAATCAAAAACTTTAAATTGATAATCCAAAGATTTACTGCAGTTGCCTCCTGAGTCCTGTCATGGGTGACTTTCAAATACTTGCTCTTCCTTTGACTATTCATAAGGAGAATTTTTTTGGGGGGGGTTCTTGCTTTACTTTTTTCCAGCATCCCCTTTGCTATGTTTTCTTTTATGGTCTGTCAACTTTTCTTAATTCCTTCAAATCTACTGTATGGTAACATGATAGATAGTATTCAAAGATGGCCCCTGCCCTCACTCTGTCCTTGGTTTATGGTTAAATCCCCCTAGGAACTAACACATACATATTTGGTTTTCTTCCAAGAGGCACCACAGACCACTGCTAAACCCTTTGATACCTTGGGCATATATACAGAGCACCCTGCAATCTAGGAGGGGCAGCTGCACAGTGGGATGTCTAGACTTTCTGCCCAGTCACCCTGTGACAGGCACACAAAGCACAACTAGAAAGTGGAACACTGATGCTCTCGAAGTCATGATATGCTCTACTGCACACAACCTTACTGCTCTAGAGGTGGTGGGACCTGGGAGAATGGAGCCCATAAACGAGGTGGACTAATGTCTCATGCAATAGCCAACTTTATACTGAGGGTTGAGGACGGTCAGCTGAGTAAAGTTCTCATGAGTTCAAGCTGCATACAATCACAAGGACAAGCTGCATGTGGCAAAACATGTTTTTCCATAGGGGCATATAAATGGATAGGTTAGCATATAAAAGGATAGGAAAAGGATTCATGTAGAGGACAGGTGAGCGTAAGCATGCAGAGGATAGGTAACATAGCATGTAGAGGACAGGTGACATAGCATGTAAAGGATAGGTGACATAAGCACATAGAGGACAGGTGACATAAGCATGTAAAGGATAGGTGACATAAGCACACAGAGGACAGGTGAGCATAAGCATGTAAAGGACAGGAAAATGTGTGTTGTTGGCTGTGTGCACTGCTGAAATGACTGGTTTCAGGTCACCCACTTCCCAGAGTGTGGAATGCCATCTCACGGTTGGGTAGATATTTAAATTTAGAAAAATTGAGAGTATTATTTTGCAATAAAAATGTTAATTCTGCTTTTTTTTTTGCCTAAATTATATGTCAATGTAATAATAATCTCAAGATTGTTTGGGGATATAAGAGACTTACATAATTTGCAATACACCTAAAGGATATTTAGTAGAAAATTGTAACTATCTCTGCTCCCAGAAGATGATCCACCTCAGTTTTGTTTCATTTAAGTCTGTGTAATTTCTGATTATCAAAGTGTAATTTCTGATCACTACTTCTAGGGTCTGATTATAGGCCTCAGAGGAGGTTTGATGTATACGGTCTCCTATTTTCCACACTCTTTAAAGAGACTTTCCCGAGCACATGTGCTTGCTATCTTAACTGTCAACTGGCCACAACCCCAAAATCATCTACTATGGTGGTTTGAGTAAGAATGGCCCTCATATACTCATGTGTTTGAAATACTAGGCTCATAGGGAGTGGCACTATTAGGAGGTGTGGCCTTGTTGGAGGGAGTATGTCACTGGGGGTGAGGGCTTTGAGATCTCAGATGCTCAAGCTATGCCCAGCATGGCTCATAGCCTCACCACTTCCTTCTGCTGTCTCCAGATCAAGAGAACTCTCAGCTCCTTCTCCAGCACCATGTCTGCCTGCATGCCGCCATGCTTTCTGCCATGATGACAACGGACTAAATCTCTGAACTTGTAAGCCAGCCCCAGTTAAATGTTTTCCTTTATAAGAGCTGCCATGGCCATGGTGTCTCTTTACAGCAACAGAACCCTAACTAAGGCACCTGGGAAGAAAGTCTCGATGAGCCATTATCTAGACCAGGTTGGCCCGTGGGTTTGAATGGATTGCCCTAGTTGGTGAGGGAAGATCCGGAAGTGAAAGTGGGGGTCATCACTCCCTGGTTTGGCGTTGTGGTTTTGGGTTGTATAAGAAGAGTGAAAGCTAGCTGAGTGTTAAAGCATGCATGGATGCATTCATTTCTTTTTGCTCCTGACCAAAGATGTGATGTGACCAGCTGTCTCAAGCTCCAGCTGCTGTGCCTTCCCCACAGTGATAGGCTGTAAAATGGAATTGTGAGCTAAACCAACACCCTTCTCCCTTTAACTGCTTTTTATTGGCATATCTTATTACAACAGCAACACTCAAACCAAGACAGTGGCCCAGGGACAGTGGTGAAATCAATAAAGTGTGTCTCTAACATCACAGTTTCCACTGTGACTGCCTCCTGTCCTTTCTCTTCCCTCTGTATCTCAGTAAGTCTGGGGTATTATTATGAGACAACTCTCCCAGGAGAACTGAGCCATTTCAGTGCTGGTATTTGAAGCTTTGTGCTCTATGGGAACAGGCCAGGTTCCATCTGCAAGTAAAACTGACTGCAGTCGATTAAAGGAGTTCTATTCTCTTTTCTCTCTTTGGGCTGATCTAACCTCTGGGGTTTGGATGTCTACATCTCAGTGTCTTCAATGAGATAAACTGATATCATGATGGGTACCATGGATGGGTACCATGGACGGGTGATGTGGTCTGTGTGCTTCTGGCTTTCTCACTTAAAGGTGTAGCCTTATAAGAATTGAATTAAATACATCATGATTTCCATTTACTGTGCGGTAGGTAAGCTGCTGGTCAGGGTTTTTATGTGGAGGGCCATATCATACACATTTTAGGGTTTACATTTCACAGAAACTCTGCCTATGATTCTTGGATCATTTTAGATTTGTGTCTCTCATTTGCTCTGTGTTTGAGTAGAGCAATGCTCTCTGCAATGCAATACAGCAAGACAACAAGCACAAGAGTCTGGGCTGTTTCTCAGCGCGGGATGCAGTGAAGAATCGGTGTGAGGTTTGAAGCCCTTTAGGAAGCCATTCTCCAGCTCTTGTATTTAAATCCTGGCTTCTGAATCACTTAAAACTGCTCCGAGGATGACATTTCCAGCCTGTGAATACGTGCTAGAAATGGAGACAAGACATCCTCGAGGTGCAACAAATGCCCCCAAACTATACTTACCACCTTGTCGCATGAGAACCAATTGCCTCTGAGGGCAAGGTGTGGACAACCTCCTCTTTCCTACAGATGACACTTTTGCTGCTTGAGGTGTAGGGAGTGGATTTGCTGATAGCTAGGGATGTTCAGCCTATTTTTCAAGCTTGAGCAAACACAGCCTTAAGTTGGGCCATGGCCGGTTGATTTATGACTCAGGAATGTTAAGTCCCCACACTGGAATCTGACCAGCAGTTACATTGTTCTGTACACTGCCTGCTGCTTCCTACATAGATAATTACCAGAGGCTAATTTACAGATGCCAGCGGGGAACGGAAATGGAGTGAATGGCTGCCCACAGAGCCAGGAATTGAATTTTATCAGGAGCCACAGAGAAGAATGTTTGTTCTCAAGGAAGAAAACAAAAATTCCAGAAGAGTGACTAGTTAAGAACTCTGACAGCACAATGAGTTATCCAAGGAACAGTGTTTAAAGCACGGTCTTAGAACAGCACAATATGGATTAAAATCTGTAATTCCTCACTTTAGAGGTGATTTTTAAAAATCTGTCTAAAGTCTCAGCTCCCCATCAAAATAATTAGCACCATCAAAATAATGGTTAATTTTTTTTTTTTTTGAAATTGCGATACCTATATTTAAAATACATACCTCTGTTTCAGTATCCGGGACCTTAACAATCAATAAACGCCAGCTTTGTGTTCTAATGTGTACCGCCATCTAGTGTGTAAGTATTGTCCTTCAGTCACCAACCTTGAACATCTTATTTATTAGCCCAAACTTATGGGAGAGTTTTGTGTATTTGCTGGCTTTACAGAATACAAAATGGAGGTTTGTGGATTTGAGCGAACAGCCTAAGGCTAAGAGATTGATGGGAGTAATTTAAAATATTTTTCTTTTAAAGTGGTTTTTATTGTTTGACAATTTCATAAATCTATGTACTGGATCGTAGTCATTTTCACCTCCCCCCCCCCCACTTTCCCACTCTCCTCCTGGTCCTCCTCCTGGTCCTCCTCTTCCTCCTCCTCCCCTACTGGAGCCCCTCGTCTGAGCAAGTCATCTTCTACCTTCACGTCTTCTTGCGTGTGGTTTGCTAAGTTTAATTAGAATTCCCTCTGTGTGCGGATGGCAGGTTGTTTATTGGAGCAAGGATAACTCATCAATGGCTACACGCCGAAGAAAATGACACGCCTTCCCCAGTAACACTTAATTGCCAGTGGTCCATGGTGGGGAGGCTGTGGACTCCTCTCACCTCTGCGATGAGCTATTGGAGGACCCAGTCTTGCGCAGATCTTGTGCAGATAACCACAGCTGCACGGAATGCAGTGGTTAGGTCATATCCAGAAGACATTTTTGCTGTGTATCTCCTCATCCTCTGGTCTTTAAACTGTCCTTTGATACTCTTCTATAATATTCCGTGGGCCATGGCAGGGATGATATGGCTGTGCCACTTAGGACCATCATTTATTGGCAACACATCAACCAGTTCCCAATTTCTCCTTTAGCTGCTACTTCTTGAAGCTTCTTTGATGAAGGCTGGACATAGCAATAATTTATGGTTGTGAACACAAGTCATTAGAAGGCAGTTTAACAGTATGACTATTTGGCAAAATATTAGTAGTGGCTTCTTTCAGGGACTAGGACCTCTACAGCCATAGGTTCTTGGTCAGGTTTACGGAAATAGGCATGAGTTCCCTTTTGTGGAGCATGTCTCAAGGCCAATCAAAAAGTTGCTGGTTGTCTCCACAACAGTCATGCCACTGATGTACCAGAGGGCACACTTAGTCTGGGAGGTCACTTGTAACTTGCAGGACTCAGAGCTACATGAGACTGTTGGTCATTCTAGCACCCTGAATAGCACCTTATGGGACTAGAAAGCCTAACCAATAGGGAAGGAGCTTCCAGCTCAGTTCCTGTTTGATTTCTTTTACAAGTGTGCCACATCTTAAGCGGTAGAATCTTACCATCAGGCTTTGGTGGGTGGCCAAGAGCAATGTCAATATGTTGTGTAGTCTGGGTGGGTAGGGCTTTTGGGGCTTCCTTAGACAACAGCTTGGTGGGAGGTATCCCATATCTGGCACTGGTATTATTTAACAACCTATGGCTTTTGGGATGAGCATTATCCATCCACGGCGGGCACCTACATTCACACGCTCTCATTCTGTCTTATACTTTTAAATAAGCTTATAAAACAGTTGGTTTCCCTATGGCTTTTCCGAAGATCATTAGCATTGGTTACCTTCCTCTCCTCCCTGCTCCTCGTCCCTGTTCTCCCACCCACCTCTCTGCTTAAGCCCTTCTACACCTCCCAGCATGTGCCCTCTCTTCCCTCTCTCTTAAGGCTTCTTCCCTCCCTCCCTCACTCTAATGGCCCCTTTCTAGTTTTCTGGTCTTTACCAGCCTTCATTGTTAAATGCTAAACATTGGTGGCTAACGTCGGCTGTAGTAGTTTGAATGAGCTCAGCTTCTTCGTGACTAATGAGTTGAGTAGGCGTTGTCTTCAGCGATAGGGACTTACTGTCATTTTGTGGAGCGCCACCAGATAGTCTTGGCCACAGTCTCTGTCGTTTGGGGGTTCCTACTGGTCCCCTTTGCCCAAAAACTCCATTAGGTATATATAACACATTCCTGGTACCGGAATCTTCATTTGGTGACAAGAGCTGGCCAGTTAGGGTTCTGTCTCCCATGTTATTTGACAATTTAATTTAAATCACCTTCATATATAGATGAAACTCCTACTGCATCAGGTTTGAATACTACCCTTCAATGGCCTCCTCTTACTTCACATCATGAGAAGTCATTTATTTCATCGATCTAAATCTTAAAGTTGTTTTGGTTTGCGTTGCCCCAATGACTGTGGATGTTGAACAGTCCCTTTAGAATGCTTCTCAGCAACTTCTCCTCTTTTGAGAATTCTTTGCTTAGACCTCTATCCTATTTTTAATTGGGTTATTTATTATATAATATATTATTATAATATCTAGTTATATATTATTACATTTAGTTTTTTGAGTTCTTTATATATTTGGGATATTATCCCTCTGTTGGATATTGCTAAGATCGTTTCTCATTCTGTAAGCTACTGCTTTGTCCAAATGATGGTACTTGTTGCTGTACAGAGCATTTCAGCATCGTGAGGTCCCATTTAATTAATTGTTGATCTTGGTGCCTGTGCTTTCAATGGTCTATTCAGAAATTCTTTTCCTGTGCCAATGAGTTCAAGGCTAACCCTCACTTTCTCTTCTGTCAGCTTGAATACATCTGGTCTTATGTTGAGGTCTTTGCTCCATTTGGAGTTGAATTCTATGCAGTGTGATGACTCTATTTGTGGTTTTTTTTTTTTTAAAGTAGCCATCCAGTTTGACCAGTGCCTTTGTTGAAGATGCTGTCAATGACAAAATTTTTGGCAGTATTGTTAAATAAAATTAAAGGCTGATGATTGTGGTTATTGTCAAGACAAAGCTCTTTGGACCTGTAAACACCTCTGTAACATGTATTTGATGGCCAGTGCAGAATATCCCAGGAATTTACGACATGCTATCATTGGAGAAAGTAGCCTGTGGAACTTGAACAGAAGTAAAAGTGTATGATAAATCAGCTATACAAGTAATAAAGTGTGTAAATAAATAAACACCTCTTTTTCCCACTGAAGGGAAGTTTACTTAGGGAAATTTATTTACCTCTGAGAAACATATGTCAAAACCAGAGATTTATATTTCTCTTCTTAATAAATGAATAATTATCTTTAATGTGAGATATACTATTGTATAAAAGAAAATGATGAGCACCTCAAATTAGGTAGTCAAGTCTTAAATGATAACTTTCTGTTTTAAAGCTTACCACAATTCGGCCATATGGTGTTGCAGTTAAGTAAGCAGGCCGTGCAGTCAGACAGATTTGCTTTCATTTTGTCCCTTACTATTTTGCTGTGTGAGCTTCAAGAGGTACTTAGCCCTCTAGACCTCTGTTTCAGGTCAGTGGTTCTCAGAAACCAAAGAACATTTGGCAATACTTGGAGGAGTGTGTGTGTATGTGTGTGTATGTATGTGTATACATACACTCGATGTGTTCATGTATACTTATTCATCAGGGGGTGGTTGCAAGAGGAAATATATGTGTGTGTAAAGAGGCCAGAGGTCAAATTAGATATCTCCCTCTATTATTCTCCACCTTATTATTTTTGAGGCAGAGTGTCTCACTGGACCTGGAGCTCACTGCTATTTAGACTAGCTGGCTAGCAAGTTCCTTCTGTCTCTGTGCCCCACCTTCACTCCAGAGCTGGGGTTATAGAGATGACATCATTGCACTTGGCTTTTATGTAGATTCATGTTCTTATGTGTCGCAAACACTTGAGAAGCTAAGGCTAAGCCATCTTCCTAGTCCCTTAAGAAACTTGATTGCCATAGGTTTCTATTGGTGCGTAGTGGGTAGACTTGGAATGCACAGGAGAGTCTCACAGCAACACTGTGGCCCAAATTGTCAATAGTTCTGTCAAAAGCTTGGTAAGGGAGCTTTTATCATCTGTCCTTTTTAACTTACAAAATTGGTACTAAGTAGTATACATAATCTAAAAAGAAGAGGTAATCATTATGCTTAAATTAGAGATATTTCGGTGCACTGCTAAGACCCAAATGGATATCCATTTTATGCTAGACAGAGTGACAGATTTGATTCACTAAGTGAATTTTCTCATAGTTAATAGTTGTTAAACTAGTTAAATTGGGATATCACTGGTTATCATACCATTTATTGGCAGACTGTTTTATCTGATTAGTTACTCTGACATGTGGTTGTGCATTTACTCTTTTTTTTTAAAACCTTGTGTACTTTAAGAATATGCTCACGAGCACTCATAGGGTCCTCACTGTTCAGCAACTCCAACCTTAAAAACGTTTCCTACAAAACAGTGAATGTCGTCAAGTAAGAACATCGCTAATGATATTATGTTCAGCAAACAAACGGGTGTCTCGGAGGGACCGCTGACTGAGGTGAGCACCTGGCAAAGCTTTACAGCTAAAGGAGCTGAAGACCCCCATACTCGGGAGACCCTTCCTCAAGTCTCAGGAAATCACGACCACCCAAGAATCACAAGAAACCATACCTGGATGCAATCAGCAGAGGTTTATTAGGGAAGAGAGCTGGCAGCCAGCAGTCTGACTACATACTCATGCAGGAGTAGAGTTTGACCCCCGCCCGCCAGTCTGAGGAGGGTTTTAAAGGGAAAAACCACAAACCAGGGGAGTGGGAAGGGGGGTGAGGGGTTGTCAAGGATACAAAACATAAGAATAGTGGAACATTTCAGAGGTACTCACCCTAAATGATTAGAGTCATGTGAAAATCACTCTGCACACTCATTCTTCTCAAAAATGTAGTCTTACCATGTCATTATCAACTATTTCAGGTTAACTATTTTCACTTCTTCCGGCTATAGCCCCACCTAGATGGCTTGCATCTTTCTGTGGTCAGGAATGTGTCTTCCTGCCTTTTGGGCTTTTCCCACTCACAGGTGGGGTCTACTCCCTGAGGCTTGAGGAATGTAATCCAGTAAGTGTCCTCTGATTCAGGGATAAAGTCCTCCACCCGGAATGTGTCCTAAGGCAGTGAAGGCCTGAAATCTTATTTTCAGTTACGCATTCTGGAACATGCACTTTCTCTGCCCAGGTCTAAGGGCAAAGAAAAAGTCTACATATTTCATTAAATGGTCTTTATAATTTTTCACTCTACAGAGCTCAACCCAGATACAGGAAAGGAACAGAGACAGTCGTCAGATAAGTTGTGCAACTGTGAAATCAGCTGCATCACAGATCCCGCTCCCAACGAGATGGCTTGTTCTCAGACACCGGTGCCTGGGGACAGTGCTGCCTAAGAGAAGGATGTTATCTCGTTTCCTGGTTTTGCCCCCCCAACCCCCTATCCCATTTCTTCTCCCCTCTGCTTCTATGAGGGTGCTCCCCCACCCACTCCCACCTCCCCAACCTTGCATGCAATCCCTTACACTGGAGCATCAAGCCTTCACAGGACCAAGGGCCTCTCCTCCCATTGATGCCAGACAAGGCCAGTGAGGGATGATTTCACATGAGCCCAGAAAGTCAATTTATCTTAAGGTAGGTATAATTTAGGCACAACTATATGCATATTGTTCTTATATAGATAAAATGTAGCTGATTATACTATACATTCTTTAACTTTCTGATAACTTTTAGTGGTGTCCCTTACCATTTGAATGAAATCAAATCCAACTTTGAGTGTGTGTGTGTTTGCTTGTCCCCAAGCTTTCTGACAGATATACTCATCTCTTCTTCAGCTTCTACCTCTTCTGAGTCTGCATGTGCATCTTTCTACCTTATTTTAAATTTTTAGTTCCCAGGTGTTCCAGTGAGGCCATTTAAATCTCCAAAAAACCATCTACAATTTCAAAACAAAAACCAAAACCATTAGAAACAGACCTGAGTATTTTCTCCGTGATATGTTGTCTCTGTTGATATTGTATGGGGAGGACTCACTGTCTACTGAACCAGAGACTTTCATTCATGGCTTGGGTTTTTCACAGCTTATGCTGGCTTACAGCTGAATGGAGCCACACAAACAATAATAGGAAAGCAAATGGAATCGATAAGAAGTGAAAATGAAGAAGGCCGAGTGCACGGCTAAACTCACACTCTGTGACTAGTCCACACGGCATCTTTGATTATGCTCCTCAAATACTGCAGAGGCTGAGGGGTGATCTCTGTCTCTGTATAACACCAGATTCCATAGCTGAATCAGTATATTTGTGCAGTTGTCATCTCTAAGTACGTTACTCTTATAACAATTAAAAAAACCAACTCTTTCAGAAGTGAAATAGAATTTACCTTCTTAGGATAATACTTGGACCTTCTCTTTAGAAAAAAAATATAGAAATATTTTTTCATTAATTTGTTTATTCACTTTACAGTCCTATTGCTGTTCCCCAGTCCCCTCCCTCACACAGGTCCTCCCCCATCACTCCTCCCCTTCTGCTCTGCAAGGGTGGAGGCTTTCCTGGGTATCCCCCCACCCTGGCACATCAAGACTGTGCAGGGATAGGCACATCCTCTCCTATAAAAATAGTTTTTAACACATTGTGCTTTGGAGGCTGTGTTGATGATTCACTCTGTGATATCAAGAAGTCCATCTTGGCTCAATTTGAATTCTGATTTTCAACATGGATGGATGCCCTTGTTCCACAAGTTCTCTGGATTTTTAACTGGTTAGATATTAAAACATACTTCTATGCCAAACTGTCAGCAAATTCTTTCCTTAAACACAAGGGGAGGTTTATAATCAAATGCCAATATTATTTGAATTTTATTTTATCTGAATGTAAGCTCAACAGTATGTACACGACATTAGACTATACGGATAGATCATGATATCTAAAGAGGTGCCCAGCAGTAGTTCTTTTTTTTTTTTTTTTTTTTTTGGTTTTTCGAGACAGGGTTTCTCTGTGTAGTCCTGGCTGTCCTGGAACTCACTCTGTAGACCAGGCTGGCCTCGAACTCAGAAATCCACCTGCCTCTGCCTCCCAAGTGCTGGGATTAAAGGCATGCGCCACCACCGCCCGGCCCAGCAGTGGTTCTCACCCCATAGGTTGTGACTCCTTTGGGAATTGAATGACACTTTCACAGGGGTCTCATAGCAGTTATCTTACATATCAAATATCTACATTATGATTCATAAGCAAAATTATAGTTCTGAAGTAGCAAGAAAGCAGTTTTATAGTTGGGAGTCACCAGAACATGTGGAATGGTGTTAAAGGATTACAGACTTAGGAAGATTGAGAACTACTGATGTAGAGGTTAGTAGTTAAGAAAATAAGTCTTTCATTTAGTAGAGAGATGGATCTAAAACCAGGATACTGAAGGATGCCAATATTTGCAAGAAAAAATATGGAATGTCTGAGATAGTATCTATGAAAGCCACTTTTGCATTCTAGCCATTAATGGTGTTCACCAGTTATTCTATTCACCTTCTAGGTATACCTAGGACCTTGACTTAGGTATGATTATGTAATTTGGCTTGGCCAAAAGAAAGAATAGAAACAGAGGGTTTTTTTTTTTTAGACAGAAAGCTTTCTGAACTAGAGAGAAATCCTCCAAGTGCCAGTTTCCATGTCCCCTGACCACCGGTCATGGCGGGGATTCTATCAGCCTGCAGCTGTGGGGGATGGTTAACAAGATGTATTGAAAAGTCAGCCTCTTTTCTTTCAGCCATGTGAAAATACAGGATTACTTTATTTTCCTAAAGGACTTAAGGATTACTGGTTACCATAGCATAAGCAAGACTACCTCACGTCGAGAATAGCCCTGACAGAGTGGGCTATTGTTACTGCACTCAGATTAAAAAAAAATTCAGAATGCCAAAAATATCATTTATTATTTATTAGAGGTCATGGGGAAACTGTATGAGGAGCAAGAGAAGACAGAGATATGAGTCTGTATGTGACATCATTTGACCAAAATAGAGTTAACTTACTCTTTATAATTTGTTCTACTAATTAGGTTAATAATTGCTCAGAAAAAATAATTATACATTCATCAATTTACAAAAATATAGATATCGCAACCCATATATTTGGTTCCTAATAAATCTTGAAAACCCTCAGAAGAGTTGATTAGAAATGTCCAAATACTTAGATTATGTTAACATTAGATTTTACAGAATGAGTACAATGGGAATCATAAAAATGTAAACTAATAACATTCTGGTTTTGAAGCATGCTGTTTAAGAGTTTTGTGCTTTGACTTGTAGATTAGGAAAAATAAAACACGCTTAGGTGCTGGAGAGACAGCATAGTGTTTAAGAGCTGGGAGAACCCAGCACACACACACAGTAGCTCACAGCTGTCTGTAACTCTTCTTCCAGGAGATCCAGTGATGTTTTCTAGCCTCTTTGGGCTATAGGCTCACATGTGATGCACATACATGTGTGCAGACAAAATATTGATACATATAAAATAAGAATAATTTAAAAAATACATTTGGACACACAGCTATATCGCACAGTTTGTTATGGGCAAAGACCTGTTTTTAAGTGCTTACTTGTTTATTTATTTACTTGGTGGTATTGGGTGTTGTTCCTAGGGCCTTCTGTGTACAAGGCACGAGCTCTATTACTGAACCACATCCCTTATCCTGCCTGTTTCTGACATCTACAGTTTGCTCTGGCATGTTTTGAATACTTAAATGCTTAGAATTAAATAAACTTACACATGGCAAGAGTTTTAGCACATACAAGGTGATGTAGAAACGGTGTGGAACCACGATGTCAAAGAACAAAGACATTCACCTTGTGGAAAGAGAGATGGCTAGTGTAAGTCCAGATTCAGAAAGACATCTAGTTGAATGAACTCATTTGGAAAAAAGCTCCTTAAATCACGGAGAACACAATTTTGTTTAATACCATGATTTTAAAAGCCCAGAGAAATAGAGGGAGCCAAGAGGGTTGGAAGGGTGTCAGAATGGAAGTTACCAGTGTGATTGCCTTTCAGCTGTAACGACGGCTCAGCTCGAAGAAAAAAGTGCAGTCAGTGTGAACAAGAGCCTCTAAGTCAGTAACATGGGACTGGTGTGAGCTTGAGAGAAAGGCCCAGTAATTAGTAGTCCTGCTATCTGAGAAGAGCCATGGTGGTTCTCTGCTAATGTATTCATTCATAAATAGTGTGCATTTAGAATAGGCTAGAGTTCTACCTGCCACTGGGTACTTTCTGTCTTTCTTTTTTTAAATCATTAGCAGAGGAATACTATGTACATAAGATGAATAACTTATAGTGTGTTTGAGTGTATGTGTGTATGTGTGTGTGTCTAACCAACATCACATCAATGGTAACTACCATGCTACTACCAGCTTTCACAGATTTTTATGTATTTTAGATTACACATACAAATGGGATCAAGCAATGTATGTCTTACTCTCACTGACTTATTTCACTTAACACAATATCCTTCAGGTTCACCCACATTGTCAAAAATGACCATATTCTTACTATTTGATTATTTAGTTAGTTGTGCATATTCAGTGTACATAGTGCTGAGTGTCATAAAGACATTTTCTTTCAAGTATATCATGTAATTGGAGTATATGTCTCAATCCCTTGCTTCCTTATAATCTCCGTCCACTAGCCAATATTCCTTCTACTTTCATGTCATAAGTATTTGGCTTTATATATTGTATATAAATACATAAAGCTATTATATATAATATATATTATATAATCATCTCCATTGCTCATGTCCTAATGTCTGTCTATCTATCTATCTATCTATCTATCTATCTATCTATCTATCTATCTATCATCTCTCTCTCTCTGTCTCTCTCTCTCTCTATATATATATATATATTATATATATATATATATATATATACACACACACACATACACATAGATGTAGTTATATACAATATCAAATCCAAAAGTATGGGAAAAGATGCAATGTTTGTCTTTATGAATTTGGCTTGTTTCACTTAAAATAATAATCTCAAGTTGCATCTATTTGCCAGCAAAGGACATAATTCCTTCTTTTCTTTATGGCTGAATAAAATACCACGGTGCATATATAACATGTTTTTATCTGTTCATCTTTATTATATCTCCTCAAGTTCCCTGACCTAGGCTTGTTCCATAGGCTCCGTCACTGTTCCATCTCAACAGCCAGCAGGCCTGAGGACTCCTTCTCTGTCTCTTTAGTTCTCTTTTGTTCTTCGTTTGTTAAAAAATTTTACTAAAGAGTTACACCAGGACATGAGCAATGGAGATGATAAACCTTTACAAAGATTGCAAAATATAATTATAATTATTGGAAAAAAAGAATTAATAGGGCTAGAAAAAATGAATAAAATCAAACAATCGAGAAGGTGGTAGTTACAGTGTGAATTGTTCTCTAAGGTTCTAATCTTAGTTAATATTGATTGCATTTGGACTTTGCAGATCTAAGCAAGAATATTAAAATCTATAAAGTAATTAGTAATTTGGTATGGTGAAACCACTTTTCAAAGTTATAGAAGGAAAAATGTGGGAAAACAATATTAAAACCCTCACTCTATCAAAAAAAATTAAATAAATAAAAAGGAGAGAAGGAATTGGTAAGTTGACTGGGAACCTCAGTTAAGAAAATGCTCCATACAATTGGCATGCAGGTCTTTTTCTAGTCTGTGGGACTATTTCTTGATTAATGATTGACATGGGAGGGCTGACCCCACCCCTGGGCAGATAGTCTGGGTTGCATAAAGACTAGACTGGTCAAGATAAGGAGAATGAGCCACTAAGGAGTGTTCCTCTATGGTCTCTGATGCTTCAGTTCCTGATTGGCTTCCTTCAATGATGCACTGGATCTGATGCAGAAGTCCAACAATCTCTTCCCCGAGTAGTTTTGAGTCATGGCGTCTTTATCAAAACACCAGAAAGCAAACCAAAACCATTGACTAAGTACTTTTTATTTTTTAAAAGATGTAAAGCATTTCTAAAGACAAAGAGAATCTTCACTAACAAACTTTCAGACCTGCAGATAGGTGTGACACTCTACTTTAATGCTCCTAACACCATCACCTTGAAATACACGAAACAAAATGTATGCATTGTGATGAAAAAAGTGAAAAAAAAGTGCGGTCATCGTGAGTTTTTAAGCACATTTTCTATGTAAATGTTAAACACACGTTGGTGAAAGTGTGGATGACTTGAACTATGTAATTGTTATAACCTTTAAAATGTCAATGGCTCCAGATAATTTAAATTTACTTTTTTGTTTAAATAAATAGTCTAACACAGGTGTTTCTAATTGGTAGGTGGGCATGAGCAGCCTCTGTACAATATGGTCACATAGAGGCCCAGAATGACAGATGGTCTCAACATACAATTTCCGAGACCATACTGAGCCTCAAATGCTGGCCAGCAGACAAGAGGAGAAACCACGAGAGTTTATATGAAATAGGTTTAAGGTGACTTATTTCACTCTTGTCTAGATTCATTTGCCAGTGTTCAAACATACGGCTACAGCCAATGGCAAGGAAGGCTGAGACACTCAGGCCTGTCTAGGCATAAGATGAACATTTTAGATAGGCAAATTTTATTTTTGTGTAGAACATTAAAAGAGTTATTAATAAAAATTAAATGAAAATGATGGTGTTCCCTATAATAGCAACAAGAGTGGGGGAGGGCCAGAAATAATCCTAACAAAAGATAAGTAGTTCCTTGGCAGACTTATACAAAATGTATACATATAAAAAAAGATACATTATGGTTATAGAAGTATCCCTTCTTCCTTAAATGATCTGTAGGTTCTGAGCAACCAAGGATAAAATATTCCCTATTGGGGTTTCTGTAGAATTTGACAAACTGACTCTAAAATTTGAATTAAAGATCAAAGAATGAAGAAAAGTCAGGATACTCCCTTAAGTAGGTGAATTAGATGGTGGTGTTGGTGGGGGCCATGGGGGCGGCAAGGACTGGCCAGACTAAAAGCAAGGCTTAGTTAATGTTTCACTGACAAAAGTGGGGTGGTATTGGCACAGGGAATATAACACAATGATAGAACGGAATCCAAGTTCAAAACCAGATCCAGTGCGTTCGGAAATCTGATTTATGACAGAACCGCCACTGGGTATTAAGCTGTTCTATGCACAGTGCTGGGACAGTCTCCTGGGAGGGAAGAACGTGATGTAGACTTGGATAAACTTCCATAGAAATTGACCAGACCCCGACAGGAATCTAAGGCAGAGTTCTGAAAGTCAACATTTAAAATAATTAGAAGGAAATTGAATAGACATTCTTTGTGATCTCTGAGTAAAAAAAAAAAAAAAAAAAGGACTTAATACAAGAGAGAAAAAGACTGAAGCTTTATGTGTAAGCTGTATGAAACTGACATTAAAACAAAGTTTGTGCTCATCAGAAGATACCCAGTGGAGCTGAACGTAGAATAAAGATTAAAAGTGATGAATTAGAAAAAGAAACCTTTTATGTATATGATATTAATTACATATAGATACTAGATATCATTATGTAAGAGTAGATAAGTGATCTGAGAAAAATGGACAAAATATCTACATAGGCAACTTATATAAGAGAAACTATGTGTAAAAAATATCTGGTGAGATATTGTATCAATAGTGAGGAATCACAATGTTTAAGCCTTAGGTTTCTTCTTCAGTCTCTTCCCCAATACCACACAGCATCCTTCCGTTCTTCTTCACTAACATTCCCACCATCCTTATACACTGCTTGGCATTACAAGCCAGCAAGTGACATGTGATCTCTAAAATCTCAGGTGGCTGTAGAGCTGCTTCAGACACCATTCAGGCCAATTTTCTAATTTTACCTTTATCTCAGTTGAATGAGTCACTCTTGCCAGTTTGATGGTAGAAAAGAAAAAGAGGAAATTGATCAGTTTCCTTTGTTGAAAGAATCATCACGTTTGTGGTTAGAGAAATGTCTTAGCTATTAAAGGCTAGGCTCACAACCAAAAAAAAAAAAAAAAAAAAAATCATCAGGTTTAATTGCACCTTTTGAGCTATCTGGTTTTTAAGAATAGGAAGAGTGACTTAGGTTAAGAGAATAATGTGGCTTTGTCTATTGATTCATGCCCCAGGCCTTTGATTGCACAGTTACATTATTGTTCCCAGAAAAGACTTTCCTGTTCTGTCATTTGTCTTTTTCTATGTGTGGAACGATCAGCTCACTTATAAATACTTGAAGTTTTGACACAAACCCGACACTATGGAGACACTGCACTTTTATTGTCAAGGATAAAATGTCCTGACCTAGTGAAAAAAAATAACATTTTAATTTTTGAATATTCAGAAAGTTTATGTTTGCTGTGGAGGCTTCTCTCATATGATCTGAGCCCTTGGAACACATAAAGCGCTCTGCCTTTCTGGCAACTCCTCATCTCCACACACTGTAGGCACTTTTCTGTTGCTCTGACCAAATCCTCTGACTTGGAGAACTTAAGTGGGGGGGGGGGGGATTTGTTTGGTTCATGGTCTCAGAAGGTCAGAACCATTTTTCTTTTATTCCCACATGCTTAGGATAACGAACATGTGGTGGCAAAACCTGAGCAGAAAACAGAGAGCTAGGAAGTATCCAGAGATGATGTCCTCAGAATCCTTCCCAAGAATGCTACGTCTTTCAGCTCGGCTCTACTTTTGAAACGTTCCACAACCCTCCCAAATAGTGATCAAACACAACCTGTGTAAGCCTGGCAGTTTGAGTTAGCAATGTCCCTTACAGGCTCATGTGTTTGAACACTTGGTATCCAGTTGGTGGCACTGTTAGGGATTGTGATGGAACTTTTGGGAAGGATTGCTGTAGGTAGAATGTCACTGGGACTGGCTTTGAGAGTTTATAGCTTTGCCCCAATTCCTGTTCTCTCCACTTCCTGAGTTCAGGTTAACTGTGCTCAGAGTCTCCCTGTTCTTATAGCTATGCCAGGCTATTAGGGATGGAAGAGGCTGGAAGAATTCACCTTCTTTTGTCCAAGATGTGTCAGGAGAGTAAGGATTGAAGAGTGACATCAGGGTATCATCATCATTGTTGTTGTCATCGCTGTTGTCATTGTCATCATCATCAAGGACAAGAAGAACATGTCCAGTTGGAAGATTAGAGGCCCCCTCCCCCCTGCCTTCTTTCTCTAACTAATGGAGAGTGCTCAAGAAAAGAGCATGATCTACACATTTGAAATAGACTTTCAAAGGGTCATGGGATGTATGGCATGAGGCTTTTGGTCTTTTCCCTAAGTTTCTATTTCTCAGCAAGTAAGGCACAGAAGCCGGATACTTCAGTAAGTCCCCAAGTCTCAGATCCATACCTCTATCAGTGCATGGGCAACTTGCTAGAGTGTGCGACTCTGTGCTGAGTAGTTAGCAGACATTAAACAGAGGATTGATTCTTAAAGCTTGGGGACAGAAATGTCCAGGAGGTTGGAATACCTTTCTTGCTTTGTAACCTCTTCTGTGACCTTCAACAAGCCACCCAACCTTCAGGCTGCATAGTTCCATCAAACCCACCCATGTGGTTTTACCTCTAATGTTTATGATGCCTTTTTTGGGATACCATGGCTCTATAATCACAAGAGGATCTTAGGTTCAATAAGGTTTGTATCATCTGATAAAATTAAAAAAAAAAAAAAAAAGCAAAACCATAATGCCCTGTGGGGAGCTGACAGAAGGCGGCTATCATCCTTACAGCCATCTTGAGCCATATACCCTGACAAGAGACTTGTTTTCAAACAGCCTACAACAGCTGAGCATACTCTGATAACATCTTGTTTTATATACCCAGGATTTTCCCTTGGGTGTGTGTGACTTACAGGTGTGACTTAAAGGCGTGACTTAAGAAGTGAGACTTATAAAAGGCGAGAGGCAGACAGAAGAGGGGACTGGAAACTTGGAACTTGGAGGCACTAGGGACTAGGAACTTGAGACTTGGGACTTGGACTAGGAACAAGGGACTTGGAAAGAGAGAAGAAGAGAGAGTTGAGAATAAAACGGGACTAAATCACACTCTGTCTGGTCTCCATTCTTCGCATCCGCCCTCATTCTCTCTCTTGCTGAACCCTGACCCATGGACCGGAGCAGCAGTATGAGCTGGGACAATTTAGCCCTTAAAGCTTGGGGCAATGTGGGCCCTAACAATTTTGGCCCCCAAGCTTTCAGCAGTGCCAGTTCCAACATTTGGCAGAGCAGTCCTCACCAATGCCCCTCAACAACAACCACAACCACCACCACCACCACCACCACCACCACCACCACCACAACAACAACAACAACAACAACAACAACAAACCACCTCAAACTAACAACCTATCCCCTAAAATCAACAAGAACATTCTCAACAGCAACATCCAATGACAATGAACTGTCCATCTCACGGCAACAGAACACTCCTGCCCTCAACACCGAGACCCGCTCTCAGACATTTTAAAAACACTTTTGTCTGGCCATGGTGGGTGCTTCCTTTTCTGTTCCTGTTAAGTAAAGTGAAGGGGATTCCAGTGGATAAGTCAGTTGTGTCAGAGCTCCTACTGGATGCATGAGTGTACATGATAGGTGTCTTGTCTTTGAAAGACGTATTCTGGAGCTTTAAAAAAAACCAAATTCCAGTTTCTATACTGCTTTAAGCTTAAACATCTCAACATATTAGCTGTTCCCTGGTGCCACTTGTTGTGTATTAGAAATCTGTCTTGCATTCTTAAGCTTGAGGATTGAGAGTGTCACTATGAAGAAACAGGAGTAACTTGTATAAGTTAACCAGTGCTACCATCTGAACTATTATTGCTGTCATGTGATGACACTGCTGTCACCACACTATTTTGTGCACAAAGACTTTATGAAGCGGAATCAGTGGTTATTGCATATTCAGGGATGCTGGAAACTCTCTCTGGGGACTTTTAATAACCTCCACCACTCTCTAATTCAGATGCTTATAATTTGCTACCAGCAAAGTGCATTACTAGAGGACCCAGCAGCAAAGCCATAAAACCTTTGATTTACACCGTTGGAGCTATCGGAAGTGAAATTACTTTCCCATTGTGGGCTGGCATAGAGGGAGAGTCCTCATCATTGGTAGGAGAGAGATTTGAGCTTTGTCAGTCCAAGGTAGATCAATTTTCATTTATTAATAATATGTCATTATGCAGTACTTAAGTGGAGGATAAATAATTTCTTTTGTATTGTGGGTATTTCATAGTGTTTTAAAGTGCTTTTGTTAAGTGCTTTCTTGTTTGGTTAGAGAAGAATAAATAACTGCCAAAGAAGCCTGACTTTAAGACTTGACTGTAAATTGTGTCTCCTGAAAAAATTATTTTTGATATGCCCAGCGGAAAAGAGATAGTAAGAAAAAAAATGCAATGATAGTCTTTCCCTTCATTGGCTAGGAAACACCAGTATTCAAAACCTTCTATACAAGAAGTCTTCACAGCAAGGCAATTAATTAGGAGTCAGGATACTGGGAGTGATGACCTTTCTACAATGACAGAGAAAGATGAAGATGAAATTGGTCTGAAGTTGAAAAAGAGAAAAGGAAAAAAATAAATAATGAGATTCATTAGACAGGCTGAGGTTGCTACAGAAGGTGACTTTTTCCTTTGCTAATGATTAAAAAGTTCTTAGCAATTCCTAGAAATGCTTCACTTCGGTGGTTAATAGAATGGTTTCCAAGTTCTAGGGAATCTTGGAAGGTAGAAGGTATTGCAAAGTAAAGTTTGTGTTTCAGGCATCAAAACCCAATCATTAACAAAGAGCCACTGGGAGGGTAATAGGTCATGGGGGTGGAGCTTCACTGATAAGGCCCTTATGAAAGACGCATCCCTTATGTTTCATCCATAAGAAGGCACAGCAGAGAAGATTTGATGCTCCAACATTCTGTAGTATAGGGGCTTTTCAGGTGTTCAGCGGTCTCTATTAATTGGCTAAGTTTTAGAAGCTATGTTTAGTGCTTCCCAAAATTTCAGTTAACTCAGTCATTCTGGATTTCTGACGGGGTTGAAGACCTATAGTCTCATAGCCAATCCTGGCTATTTACTTTGAGAGAAAAGATCTGAGTAGATGGTTTTCAGCTGACATTCATTCTAAAGCAAAAAAAAAAAAAAAAAAAAAAAAAAAAAAAAAAAAAAAAAAGCCAGGATCAAAAAGTAAGTGTTTTAGTTAGAAGAGATGACAGAGGTGGTTCTGGTTAGTCAACAAAATGATGGACTGGGTATTAGGACTATCTTGTACCTCACTGGTACAATTAGGAATAAGTATGCTCTAATTGTAATTTGAGAGAAAAGCTTTACTTTAACAGGAAGAGTGATATGTAGGAGGAGCTAAGTGGGAAGGAGTATTGAGAGGAAGAGATGGAGTAAGGAGAGAAGATGAAGGAGAGGAGAAGCTAGGTGATGAGAGAGAAAGAAGAGAGGGGGCATGGAGGCAGATGTTCACAGGTCTACACCAGTCAAAGATGGTTTTTATATCTAGGTTGGGTACTGGGTTACGCCTCTGATTGAGCATTGCCAAACTTATAAATCCTTTGCTTAACATTAAAAAAAATTGTATAAAAAAAAAAAAAGGAAAGGTGGGGCATGGGACAGGGGTTTTCTAGGGAGGGGAAATGGGGAAAGGGGATGGCATCTTAAATGTAAATAAAATATTAAATAAATAAATTAATTAATTAAAAAAAAAAGAAGGCACAGCAGAAAAGCGTTGTAGGCCAGGCCCTCACCAGATATCAATTCTATCAGAGGTTTGGTTTTGGCTTTTTCTAACTCCCATAAATGTGAGCACTAAATCTCTGTTTCCTATGAGGCACTCAGTCAATAGTGTTTCATTAAAGCAGCCTGAAGGGTATAAGAAAGGGAGAATGAAATAATTCCTGTGATCTAGTTTAGAAAACAAAACATATGTAGATAGTATATCTAACTCTATAGACATGTAAAAAAAAATGAATAGTAAGACAATCTGGATTTAGACCTTACATTATTTAGCTTATTAGGAATTTGTCTCCTTTCTGTGGTCCTGCATGACTCTGCTCCTTAGTCCAGAATGAGAGGAACAACATGGGATAAATATTGAGAAGGGTTCGATTGGACAGGGTTGGCCCCTACCCAGTGATGATCAGACTTTTGTAAAGGGCCAGAAAGTTAATGCTGTGAGCTTTGTAGGGTCTACAGTAATCCCGTGACTGCCCCACAGAACCATTGAGTATGACAGGACTCACAGGCAATAAAATATGACTCTCATTAGGAAACTTGAGAGTGTCTGTGTTCCAGTACAACTTTATTTACAAAAACCAGGGATCTGGATGGATTGGATTAAGACGCCTCTGTTCTACTGTTAACCTAATGCTCCCCGAGTCAGAGTCACTCACTTTCTGCTGATACAGTGATGAAAATGGCATTCCCTTTAAATCCTGTGTAGGCAATTCATACAGTATAGAATCCATGATGTTTTAATCCAACAGGGTTTGACAGATAGCACACATCCCCCAGGGGAAATGCTGCAGAAGGAAGGTCACAGCCAGGTAAAAGCTGATATTTCATCAAAGGACACACATCTCAGAAATGTAGCTGGATAGGTATACATTGGAAACAAACTTCTGGAAAATTGTTAGAGCATAGAATAAGAGAAGAAATTTGAGCCTCAAGGTATGGCTAAAGCAGAGGCAGGATGAAGGAAATTAATTCTGGGATAATTTATGGGCTTCAAACTTCAGTATTTTGCTAAGGAATCAGTGATTCTCGACAGATACTTATGTAATATATTGGATCCAGTCTTTATTGCTTGAGTATGTTAGGCACTCTAAAATAAGAATAAAATTATTTCAATTATAACAATGTCTTCTATTATTCTGCCGTTCAGATGCAGCCAAATCACACCTGCACAGGCCTGACGCTGAGCACAGTGCCATTGTGAGTGAACTGTCTAGATAGGAAATTTTAATCCATTCCTGGTTAAAAGGAAATATTAATTTCTTGCCAACACAATCATATGTTCTAGCCTAAGTATGAGCCAAACCAATACCTTCCCATGTTTCAAGATTTATGACAGGTAGCCTCATCTATGGAAAAACATATCTTCTAAAGTGTACTAAAGGCATGCAATTTCCCAAATTAGAATTTTCTAAAGGGCTCTACTGAAAATTACAGAAGACTATAGGAAAACTCTAGCCTTTGCTGAGAACAGGAATAAAGCTATAGTTACGCGTGGAACATGTCAGTTGCAAGAGAGATGCCAAGGTTGCTTTTTGAAAGGCTAAGACTCCCAATTTCATGATGACTGATGTTCAAGGTCTTCGGTGTTACTATTTTTATGGTATGATCTTTCCAGTCTCCACAATTCAGAGTTGGAAAACAGAAATCATTCTTATTTGAAGGATGTATTTGGAACTAATTTTGAAAACGTGTGGTGCGGGGGTTGGGGGGGGGGGAGGTTAGAATTGAATACCGTGGAAATACGACAGGGTTCAAGTTCTTCGATTGCTCAGGCATACATGATAAATAATTTCTTTTATTATGCAAATTTGAGGGTGGTAGGAAAAGGAATTTAGAATCCTTAGTTTTGCTGCTAGTGGGAAATTAAAAAACAACAACAACAACAACAACAACAACAACAACAACAACAACAACAAAACCCCCACCAAACCCTATTTCTAAAGGCAACATGGCCTCCAGTCAATCACAATATAAGAGTACCAATTACCTTACCAGGGCTGTTTTCTCTTTTTAAAAAAGTCTCCCCTCTTCTCTCTTTCAGTGACGGAGAAGCCTCACTGCTTGTGTTACAAGTGTTGGTACAAGTGCTGTTCCCTCTTGCTTTGTAAGCCACGGCTCGGCTCAGTTCTAGATTTTAGCATCGTGTCTTAGAGACTGCGGCTCTCTTCCGGAGCTCTCGCCTCTAGTAGAGCTCTCTTCTCTCTGTGTGGTTAGAGCAACATTCTTACCCAAATCCTCTTCCTAACCCCTAACTTTGGTCCCTGACATCAACTGGTTTGAATGAGAATGGCCCCCAAAGGCTCATATATTTGAATATTTGGTTCCTGGTTGGTAAGTTGTTTAGGAAGGCTTAGGAGGTGTGGCCTTGTTAAAGGAGGTGTGTCCCAGGGTTGGGCTTTGAGGTTTCAAAAGCCCATGGCAGGCCCTGTTAGCTCTCTTTCTATAGAATGCTCTCAGTTACCGCTCTACGGCCACGCCTCCCAGCCTGCGTGATGATAAGCTTCTTGCCATGATGAACACAGACTAATCTTCTGAATCTCTAAGCAATCCTTCAATTAAATACCTTCTTTTATAAGCTGCTTTGGTTATGGTGTGTCTTCATAGCAACAGGACGGTAGCTAAGAGAAGATTTAGAGTAACTTGACTCTACTTTCTAGTTGGCTCCTTGAGAGGCCGTAAGCTTTTAGGAACATTCTGGGCTGATGTGTATTAGCTGCATAGGGACAGAAATGTCAACATAGTTTTGTCAATCCAGGGCCTGAACAGACTTTCCCAAGAACCAAAGCCTGAAATTATTAATGATACCCTGTTAGGCTTGCAGACAGGAACCTAGAATAACCTAGAGGGCTCTACGCAGCAGCCGATGGGAACAGATGCAGAGGCCCACAGATGGAGCTTGGAGTGTCTTGTGAAAGAGTTGGGGGAAGGATTGAGGATCCTGAAGGGGATAGAGACTCTCTATAAGAAGATCAACAGAGTCACCTGGACACTTGGGGTTTCCCATAGACTGAATCGCCAACCAAAAAAGCATACAAGGGCTGGGCATACCCCTTCACGTCCCCCTCCTTACATATGTAGCAGATGTGCAGCTTGGTCTTCAAGCAGATCCTCCAACAACTAGAGCAGGGGCTGTCCCTAAATCTGTTGACTATCTGTGGATTCCATTCTCCTAACTGAGCCACCTTGTCTGGCCTCAGTGGGAGAGGATGCACCTAGTCCTGAAGTGACTTGATACTCAGGCAGGGCTTCCCCCTCATCAGAGGAGAAGGAGAGGGGAGACGAAAGGAGGGGAGCGTGGGAGAGTGAATGGGAGGAGAGGCATTCCTCGATAGGGATGTAAAGTGAATAAATAAAGGAGAAAAAAATACTTCTTTCACTCCAGGTCTGAGAGTGAGTTGATGCTGGGTTCTGAGACTGGTGCAGTCCTGGTCTTCATTCCCACCCTTAGAGCTAACTTTCTGCTCCTTATGGTAGGATTCCACCTCCCCTTCGAACTTGGTTTTATAGCAACTTTCAATGGATGTTGTTTTATTTATTTTGTTCCCATCAGTTTTAGGCTTAAGTCGGTCAGCTCTCCTGATTGCCTGGGCCTGTCCTGGTTTTAAAATGGAATGTTCAGTGTTAGCAAATTCCTCTATCCTAGGCAAATTGGGATGGTCGGTCAACTTCCTTGTACTAAGTTAATTTCATAGCTGGGCATTACTGGCCTAAGTGTTTTAGAGGAAGGAAAAATAGATTACCTAGGAAGAAATCACATGAAAAAGTTCACAGCTGAAAAATATTTTTCCTCACTATAGAAATAATAGCACAGAGCCTGTTTCTGTTATACCTAGCAACTAGCTTGTTGGAAAGGACCTGATGTCACTATGGAAGAATAGGAAGTGAAGACTGATCTGCTGAAAAGAAAACGGTGGCCACATTTGTGCCAACGTCCCACTTATTATACAGGTGTTCAGTCCAGAATGCCAATCAAATTCACCAGTTTGAGCAACTGAGTCATTTAAGGTACTATTTAATGGAAACGTGGCTTTGAAATGGAATTTTAAGCCAAGTCTCAAACATCAACCTACAAATGGATATTTACATAGTGACCCACAAAACAATATCTGCTAGATTTCCATTGTAACAGTGTTTGAAATAGAATTTTAAAGGTAAGGAAAATAGGAAAGCTGCTATCAGACACTCAAAACCATCCCTGAGTTTGTGGAGCCTAATAAAGGTCAGGCTGCTTATCCTGGGCATAGACAGGATTGTTCTTTGGGCAGACAGCCTGGCTGGTCTTTGAGGATGCTATGGAGAGTGAGTTGCAGATAGGATAGACTAGCATTTCAGGTCTGCCTGAATCTTGAAGGCTTGGCTCAAGCCCACTGATGCATCAGGCAATAGTCAGCTTTGAACATCCTAACAGAAGGTAGTTGCAATTCCAACAGGTTGGTGAGGATGGATCCCAGGTGAGAGGACATGGATACTGAGGGGAAGATAACTGAGCAGGTGGATGGGGCTTAGGTAAGAGGGCAGGGTTCAAAACAGGGAGAGATTGTAGGGGCAAAATGACACCAAGTACCTCAGTAGAAGTTTGATCCTTGAATGAACATGGGTTAAAAAGTGACAAGGTAGAGACCATTTGGGAACCTAGTGATCTTCTGGGTGGATCACTGATAGAGGATCAGATAAAAACATATGCGTACATATTGTGTTATTAGTCAGCTTTCTATGAATGTAGCAAAACCCCTGAGGAAATTAACTTACAAAAACATTTATTTTGGCTCCAGGGCTTGGAAGTTTCAGCCCAGGATCAGTTTCCTCATTGCTTTCGGGCTTGTGGTGAAAAAGCATATTATGGTATAGAACACCTCACCTCTAAGAAGCAAAGAGAAGAAATGCAACAGGGTGTCCCCCTGCCTCAGCCCTCCAGGTCTCCTTCAAAAACAAAGCCTCCTTCGAGGCTCCAACTATGAATCTTTCAGCACTCCCGGTAGTGCTATCGGATGTCGTAGGGGCATGGAAAGACCCAGTGTATAATGGACAAAGTGAAAAGATCGATGTTGCAGACTGGTAGCTGGTCAAGCTTCCAAGCATACATACAGTTCGTCTAGACACTGATATAGAATGAGGCTTCAGGCTGGAGGAATTTTGAGGAGCCGGGGAAGAAACAGGCAAGCAAGCAGGATCACAGACAGCTGCCAAGAACTGTTTTAAATGGGCGGAGAGTCTGCCTAAGCCACAATAAACCTCGTCGCAACAGGATGTGATTGTAGCCTGGATAGAAAGCTGCAGGAGATCCGTTCATCCACATATTTATTTTTAACAAATAAATATTCATTGGCTTTTCTCTATGATGTGCCTGTTCTGGATGTGGAGGATTCACTGGTGAACAGGAAAATGAGGAAGAGCAAACGGAAGGGAGACTCTCCTTGAACGCAGACTCGGACAAGGACACAAACACTTGAAGCTGTCTGTGATGGGGATTCAGCGGGTTGGAAAGGAGCCCCGTTCATCTTGACTGGGATGTCACACAGGACTTCTAGCTGCTAGGACCTTCTCATGTTATGGGGGAAGAACAGGACAGGCTGAGTAAATTATTCATTATGTCAAGCTTCATTCGTTATGTCACATTCGGATGCAACAAGGTTCATTGTGGCTTAGGCAGCCTCTTAGGCCATTTAAAACAGTTCTTGGCAACTGTCTGTGATCCTGCTTGCTTGCCCCTGTTTACTGGATGACCTAAGACCTTAGGAAGCAAAACCCGGCCAAGCTCTATATGCTAAGTGTCTCCGGCATCTTGCTCCACCTTGACAGCCTTGTCTCTCCCCAAGGCCTCCTGATGATATATTAACACACACAGGTAAACCCCAGGGCCCGCTGGTATGCAAACTTACATTATATCTGTTCTCTGCATTTCTTTATTTGTTCTATCTGAATAACAGGGATTATAGTCCTGTAGCACAGGACACGTGCCATGGCTGCCTCATACTTTTCTGTAAGTGGCTGACAACACAGAGGACTGCCTGCACCATATGATTCACACTGCTTGTATGTCCCTAATAGAATTGTCTCCCAGCTGCCTCGTCGTGCACTGAGGTATGGCTTCTGTTTGCCACATCACACTTCCTCTTGCATCTGCAGTACACCCAGTGCACTGGCGATTTCTCAAGGTGAAACTCTTTAGATTTAATATATATATATATTAAATATTATAATATTTAGAATATTAATATATTATATATATTAAATATAATATTTAGAATATATATATATATATATATATATATATATATATATATATGTTAGAAAAGTGGTTGTAAAAACTAGAATTTGAAAAGCATTGCTCAGTTTTATTCACACCTGGGGAAGCTGAAAGATCATGACCCTACTTCCATATGGTAAACTCTGTTAAGAAATTAAATAACCTACAGAGCACTGTGCTAAGTGCCCTGGTCATCTTAGGTGAGGGATGCAACATTTATTCTCCCAGAGTACAAAAGCTATTTAGTGAAACAACCATGCAAGCCTGGAAATGCGAGAGCCATGATTAGATTTCTGTTCTGCCACTCTGAGTTGGAGTAAGCCACTTAACCTTTTGTGACCTCTGAAGACTGGCTGTGACTCCAAGTATGTCAAAGTTACGGTGGGGATGAAGTCAAAAGCAAAGAGACAGTAGCATGACACAGAGCCTGCAACAGGATGGGAGCTTCCCCGAGTTTCCCGGGTCCAGGGACACCCACAGATGCACAGACAGTAAAGGTGTCCAACCAGCACACCAGATAGCGTGTGATCAAGTGTTCATTTGTGTGGAACACCACGGAGGAAGTCACAGAGGTTTATTCATGAGTTGGCTTGATGACAAATTAGCTGTCATACCGAGGTAATGAATTTCACATGGACTCAGTCACAGAGTTCAGCCATTAGGCTGAATCCATAATTAAAGTTTTTTGTAAGATAAAACGTATTTACATATTTTTTTCAGACTTTAAAAGTGATGTAGATGAGCTGTAGAAAAATGTGAACAAACCAATATTTTTATAAAATCACATTGAGTACATGACTAGGTTTTAGAGGTAACCATTATTAATATTTAAAATTTATTCATATTTTATATTTATCATGCTTTCTTTAAAAAAAAAAAAGATTTCTTTCTGTCTGTCTTTGTCTGTGTATGTGCCTGCTTGAGTTTATGTGTATCATGTGTGCTCCGGCCAGTGGAGGCCAGAAGAGGGTGTCGAATCCCCTGGAACTAGAGTTACTATGGAAACCAGATTCTCTGTGGGAGAGGCCAACACTCCTAATACTGGTTCATTTCTCCAGCCCCTGTCATGATTTTTAGAATTACCTAGCTTGATGTTACATTGTGTGGTAAGAGATTTCTCATTGTTTTTTTTTTTAAACTTCTTAAAAAATTATTTTTTTATGGATGAATAACGTATTTTTATTCTCTTATCTTGTTAAAAACATTTTTTTTCCATCTGAGGAAAAAAAATTTTCTTTTTAAGTTTTACAGTATTTGGCATGATTGTTTCAGACTAGAATCCTGGAGTAGGAACTGGGTCAGCAGGTTAACGCGTAGGGCATTTTAAGGCCCCTTATATGAAATGCCCAATTGCTTTTCAGAGAAATTGTACCAGCAAACGTCTTATCAGTACAGTTTCTAAATAGGTCAAGCTCACATCTCTACCCAGAACTGTAGCTTACTTTCCCCTTGGTGACATGGTGAATGAAAAGTATTTAAAGATGAATGTTACTTTTGGTTTAGAATAAGCTTGAAAGGAGTTAGTAAATGATCAGGCAATGCTCTGGAGACATGGTTTTGTGCTTCTTGCATCTATCGTGTATGAGATACTTGGTTCTTGACCTGTCCTATCTCTCCTCTCCTAGCTGTGGGTAAGTGAACAGTTTGCTTTTCCATGGGTCTACCATGATGGTCTTGTTAGCTGCAGGCTCCAAAGCATAAGCCCACGTGGCCATGGATCACTGAAATCAGGAACTGAGCTAGCCCTGTCTGCTAAGAAAGTTGTTTGTCTTGGCATTAATCACAGTGACAATATCCTGCGTGTATGTGTAAAGATTTTGTATGCCACGTTGCTAGGTATAGTGTTCTGCACATGTCTACTGGCTCTTGTGGGTACAATACAATCTATTGTATTATTGCATTTCTTTTTATCTTAGTACAGATGCCTCTATAATGATTTTATATACTAGATACATGAAATATTTTTTTTTGTCTTTTCACTGTCAATCTGTTTATGTCTTTGGATTTCAAGTGAGTCCCTGGTTGATAAAATTCACTTGGAGATAGTTTTATAGATTCTATTAATCTTTCTTTATTCTTTTTGCAGTGTTGTAGATAGAATTCAAAGCCTAACATGTCCCAGGCTAGGCAGAAACTCTAATACTAAACTATTCTGACAGCCATAGGTTCTATTTGGTTAAGAGAATTAATTTGATGACATTTAAAGTAATTATAGTCTGGAAGGAATTAATTTTATCATTGTTACCCATTTTCTATATGATTTACAGCATCTTATCCCTTACATCTTACAATATTATCTTCAGACACACACACACACACACACACACACACAGAGAGAGAGAGAGAGAGAGAGAGAGAGAGAGAGAGAGAGAGAGTTAGTGAAATGTTGAAATTGCTTTCTTGTTTCTTTTGATGTATTTTCTATAGCTATTTTTTCTGTAGTTACTATGGGAATTATATTTCCCGAGTTTATAACATTCTATTCTGCATATATTCTAACTTCAGTAACATACAAAAAATCTCTGCTCCTTTACATGTCTGCATATCCCTTTCAACTGTTAAAGTAAAATTTTATATCTTTATATATTGGGTGCCATAAAACATGAAATAATAATATTTTGAAATAAGTTATCTCAGTCACATATCTTTGTACACTGATACTCACTTCTATACTAGTATTTGTTCTCTTTAAGTAGATTACCTTCCCAAAGCATGCAGAAAATAAACGCAGCTATAGATTATTGTTGTGCTAACTATTCAATTATTATTGAAACCTTCATTTTTATACATATCTTTGAGTTACAGTCTAATACCCTTTTCTTATTGCATGACCCTGTTCTGTATTTTTAAGAAGGCATGTGGAGTGGTAATAAATTATCTTACCTTTTGTTTATTTAGAGACGATTCGATTATTTCCCCTTTGGTTTTAAAGGACAGAGTTAGACATATAATTTTTGGTAAAGATTTTATTTTCCTTTTAGCACTTTAAATATATTGGCTAATTACCATTTTTATTCTCTAAGTTTCTTTTGCTTTTTGAACATTTTTGAAAATTGCATTTCATTTTTTTACTTCGTGTCGTGTGCAGGTCCAAGGACAAGTTGCAGTCAATTCTCCTTTCCTACAGTGTAGAAGTCCCTGCGATAAACTCTGCTGTCAGGCAGCAAAGGCCTTGAGTCGGTCAAAAAAGTAAAGCTTACCCAGTAAAACTTTACTTGCTGTTCTATTAACTTTCTGATGAGACATATGTTTTGATCCTTTTTTATTTTTAGGATCCTGTGTATCCTGAGTAATTTCCTTCTTACCGATTTCAGAATCCTCCCTTAACGAGACTTCTTATGGTTCACTTTGAGGTTATCTCTCTTGGAGTTGGTGGAATTTCTTGGAATGTTATATTCCTGCCTTTCTAGTTTCAGAGGCTTTCAATCACATTTAAGTGACCTTTTCTGTCTAGAGTCCTCACAGCATCCATGCTGGTTCCTTTGATGGTGTGCAAATGTCCTTCCTGCTCTGTACACTTCAACCTTTTCTTCTGTTCTTCATACACAATAATTTCTGGTGTGGTCAGGACAAGTTTACCAATTCATTTTTCTGACTGGACAAATCTGCCTTTGAGATCCTTTTTAGCTTCAGAATTTCTTTTAGGATTTAAAAAATCTCTTATTATTAATATTTCCACTTGTTCACATCATTTTCTTACTATCCTTCTGACCTTCACTTAGTTGTGTGAAGGTTTCTTATTGTCTGCTTAGGTCTTTTTCTCAGTCTGGAAGTCATTTTAGCCAGACTTAGAGGAGCTTACAATAAGGGGAGGTGCTTGCAACAAGAGGAGAAGCTTGCAACAAAGGGGAGGAGCTTGAAACAAAGGGGAGGAGCTTGAAACAAAGGGGAGGAGCTTATAACAAGGGGGAGGAGCTTTAACAAGGTGAGGAACTTTAACAAAGGGGAGGAGCTTTAGCAAGGGAGAGAAGCTTGCAACAGCACAGCAGAAATGGCTTCCTGGTTTTCTGCATGCAAGGAGCTCCCGGGCTGGGCTAAGGCTGAATAGCTGCTTCTGTTCTTAGGCTTGACTTCAATCAAACTGTACTTTATTTTCAGTTCAAGTTTTCTAGAATTTTCACAGCATCAGCAGACTCCAGTGCTGCACAATGGTTGCCTCAGGAGGATTTTTCTGGTGCTGTTGTCTAGGAGGGAGACAGATGTGTATTGTTTTCTGTTATATCATTTCCCTGATTATTAACTATTTAAAAAAATTTAAAAGCAAAAATATGGGACGTTTACTTTGTTTTCACCTTCATTGTCCATGAACGATAACAGGATTAGAGAAACAGCCTTTAGATAAAAGATTTTCCTGTCAAAACAGGATTGGCATTGCTCTGTTGAAATCTGGACTATATTTCAAAGTCTGAGGCCAGCTTAATTTTCATTTATTTTTATATTACTTATTGTTTATGAAGCTGGACATTTGAAACCAACTATCAACTAGTGACCATATATCATTTGGATGTAGATCTGATCTCACCAGCTTTTCTTAATATATAATAAACCATTTCCATATAAGCCCTGTATACCTTTATTGTGGGTACTTCTCAAGACGAGACCTAATGAAATTAAAAAGACGTTGAACTGTACAGGAAACACATACTTGAGAGGCGAGACAGCCTACAGAATGGAAGAAAATATTTTCTAGCTATATATCTGGCAGGAGATTAATATCTAGAAGATATAGAAACTCAAAAACCTGAACAACGTAAACTGAAACATGCCAATGATGAATGCAATGATAAAAGCCTGCAGGTCTCAAATCATAAATGGGTAAAAAAGATACAAGAAAGTTTTCAGCCTCACTGGAGGTCACTGAATGTTGGGTTTATTCTGGCAGATGGGAAAGGAACTGCATCGAGACAAAATACTTTTTGCCTTTATTCAGTATTATCTTTCTTGCAATACTTCAAAATGGAAGTTTGAATTATAATAAGAATCACTGTTACGAAAGTTGGCTTGTTATGCATTCATCCACTAAATGCTTAGTTTATTACGTAGCAATAAACATGACAAAGCCTAGTGTGGTGGCTCACAGCTATGAGCACACAACAGGGAGGCTGAGACAGGAGTATAGCCATGAGTTTAGGGCCAGTCTAGACCAAGTGACACTATCACAAACAAACAAACAAACAAACAAACAAACAAGAATAAACAAGGTGTTTTATGTAGTGCCAATCACTCTACAAGGGAAAAATGCCATAAAGGGTAGTTTACAGAACACTCATTTTTTGAATAAAAATTAAATTCCATGGAAGATAAATATTAAATAGCAGTGACTTATATGTTACTTGGATGTTATGGACAAGAATACACTTCATATAATTTGGACAGCTGTAGGATGATTGACACATGGGTGCTGTGTACAACAAGAGAGCACAGGAGGGAGCTCATGTGTCAGCAGATGAAATGAAACATTAGTCACCAAAGGGTAAACTGAATTTTAGTGGATTAAGGTATTTTTCTTTTCTTTCCTTTTCTTTTAAAAAAAGATTTATCTATTTTATGTATAAGAGTACACTGTGCCGGGCGGTGGTGGCACACGCCTTTAATCCCAGCACTTGGGAGGCAGAGGCAGGCGGATTTCTGAGTTCGAGGCCAGCCTGGTCTACAGAGTGAGTTCCAGGACAGCCAGGGCTGCACAGAGAAACCCTGTCTCCAAAAAAAAAAAAAAAAAAAACACAAAAAAAAAAAAAAAAAAAACCAAAAAAAAAAAAAAAAAAGAAAAAGAGTACACTGTAGCTGTCTTCAGACACACCAGAAGAGGGAATCAGATCCCATTACAGATGGTTGTGAGTCACCATGTAGTTGCTGAGAATTGAACTACAGGACCTCTGGAAGAACAGTCAGTGCTCTTAATTACTGAGCTGTCTCTCCAGCCCCTTTAAAAACACAGTGCTCTCTCTCTCTCTCTCTCTCTCTCTCTCTCTCTCTCTCTCTCTCTCTCTCTCTCTCTCCCCTTCCTTCCTTCCTTCCTTCCTTCCTTCCTTCCTTCCTTCCTTCCTTCCTTTTTTTTTTTAATGATTTATTTATTTTTATATGAGTACACTGTAGCTGTCTTCAGACACACCAGAAGAGGGCATCAGAGCCCATTACAGATATTCTGTGAGCCATCATTTGGTCACTGGGAATTGAACTCCGGACCTCTAGAAGAACAGTCAGTGCTCTTAATTGCTGAGCTATCTCTCCAGCCCTGGAAAGTTAATTTTCAATTAAAATATTGTTTGCTTTTGGGATCCACTTTATCCAAAGAAACAAAATGAAACAACAAGAAAACTCAAGTCTTCCTTTTGGTTTCTCTTTTTTGTTATTGTATCCGATCTGGCTGTCTGAGTTAGATCTAGAGTGAGCTTGAGTGAAGGACACACTGAATTCTTTCTTATAATACAAGACTGATACATTCACTATCTGCCAGACACTGGGCTAGAATCTGTTTGGAGGAAGAAATTCCCTTCAGTTAGACCATACAGCAACAAGGGAGAGTGATTCATGCTTAGTCCTAGTGGTTTCTGCTGCTATGAGGGAGTGAGAGTGGGGATCTGGAGAGGGGCTAGTTCTCTCAACAAAGGCTGGCCTTTATTGTGAAGCACAGTTGGAAAGTGGAAAGCTCTGGTGTCATGTTAAGTCCTTAAAGGATGCCCCCCCCCCCCCCCCCTTTCTGGTTCTGCCTTAGAATTAAATGAAAGCAATTTGTGATTTGCAAAGGTGTGAATTAAATGGAAGGAATGTCTCCAAGGTTAACGTCCCACCCCCACTAAGACCCACCAAGCCCTGAAGCTCGATTACTGACCATCCCAGAGATTTGCTTCAGGCAAGCTTTCTCTGTGCTATATACTGATAAGATTTTTTTTCTTGAAAAAGAGGAACTTACAATTCTGCTAACTGATATGTTTTCCTTTGCTGATACTGATTGGTGAATATATCCACATGCTCACTTTGCAGCATTCCCCAGGGAGAGCAAAAGTTCTTTTCATGAAGGCGGGGGCAACAGCAGAAAAGAGTACAGATCCAAAGGCTAGTGAAAGTAAGGAGCTTGGTGTTTGTCCTGCACAACCTCAGCGGATGTAGCTTCAGAGAAAACTGGTGTGTCATGGTCAGAATGGAGAGCGGGATGCAGCCTGCTGCCTGGTTTCTACAGGAGGTAGGACCCAACGTGCAGTAGGTGTATGGATGGCCTAGGGCACTGGTTCTCAACCTGTGGGCCAAGGTGGGTGTAGAAAGACTCACAGCGGTCGCACATCAGATATCCTGCATATCAGATATTTATATTAAGATTTATAACAGTAGCAAAATTACAGTTAGGAAGTAACAACAAAGTAATTTTTATGGTCGGGGGTTATCACAATGTGAGGAACTGTATTAATGAATCATAGCATTAGGAAGGTTGCGAACCACTGGATTGGGTGATTCAGTGTCTGGAACGACCCTTTGTGCAATAGATGCTGGAAAAGATCTTAAAACATGAAGTAATTACAGGCTTCTGGAAGATAGGCTGAGCCATGGATTCGGTTCCAGGTCCTAGCATTAATTTTATGAGCCTGGTTTAAGTCACTTCTCTGGTGCATTGGGGGTTGAAGCAGAGCTGTGTGACATGTCGCCTATTTCCTCGAATAGATTTTTATTCTGGCTTTAACTTGCCTCAACCAAAGTTCTCTGCTCTCAACAATAGTGGTAGGCTGGTCTCTCCTCTAGTGTGGTCGCTGATGGATCCACACAGGATGGTCTATCTCTAGATTAGCCAGAGAATAGAGGCAGGTTTGCAGATGGAAGTACCTCCCCAGACACGGTGATTATTTGCTGAGGAATGTAGTTCTGAACTCTCAGAAATTTAACAAATCCACTGGGATGTGATTAGTTGATGGTAGCCGGAGCAGAAACAGCAGTCATGGTTGTGTGGTTGTTTGCAACTAAAAGCGCTTCCTCTAGAGTAAGTCACATAAAGATGTCACAAGAAAAGATAGAACTTTAAGGGAATGGATTTGCTGTTCACACTGATTCGGTCTCCGAATCAAATGCAAAGTATTCACGACTCAACACATCGTGTGTTCTTGATAAACACGTACAACTATTAAATATCAACTGATACTAAAATAAGAAAAAAACGCAAAAATAATGGATTATTTTTAAAAAGTGAAAATGTTTGTTCACCTTTTGCCATTTATGGATACTTTTACTAAGGCAATATTTTTTCAACATTTAAAATCTTAAAACCTCTTTATAGTCTTAAAGATTGCTGAGGCTTCCAAGATATTTTGTTTTTAAAGGTCATACTATTGAGATTTACTATGCTGAAATTAACATTCATAATGAAATATTTTGTCACTAATTCATTTAAAAACTTTGACAAAGTCAACTAGGAGATTATAAGTATTAGTTTATATAATCTTTATTATAAAAAAATTAAAAAAAATCACACACTGAAATTAACTGGACCCAAAGTCTATGTACCTAGATGAACTTCTGCATAGTTATAATAGTAAATAATCTTTTCTTTAAGCAAAAAAAAAAAAAAAAAAAAATCCGTAGTTTTAGAACAAAAAGAGTAAACATGGTACCATTATTTATTTTTTTCAAGTCCTCCAAATTTGTCAATAAGTACTAGCCATGTGGCTTCTTTTGCTGTAAATTCTGACATAATTATAAGAAGAAACTCCAGGGTCATACAGCTTAAGGGTAAAAGAAGTCTTTCTGTTTTAGTTTTTCTCTTGCTACCCAATTACAAATTTTATTATTATGATCTAACTTTAACATATTTTTACATTAGGAAACATTTTATAAAACTAAACCCAGTAAAAAATAAGACAAATCACATATAATCAGTTATGTGAAAATTATAATATCTTATGACACAATTTTTCTACCCAGAATAGATTAGTTGCATATTATAGAAGAGATATTGTTAAATATCATTAACATATATGTTTATTGACATATAGGATTATTAAATTATATTAATTATATATTGGAGAATAAATTAAGGACATATAAAACATATACAATCTGATAATCCAAATAAATAATAACTTGGTAGATATAAATATATTCTATCACATATGGTCTTTTAAATACAATATCATATTTAGCAAAATTATTGGTTATGCCAGACATAGAAGATGCATTGATATTCACTGGGGGCCTAATACCAGGTGGACACAGAGTACAATATGAATATTAATGTATGTATTAGCTAGGGTCCTCTGGAGAAGCAGAACTGATGGAATGAAAACATATAAATGTAAAGGGGATTGTTTTTAGACTGACTTACAAGTTGTGCTTCAGCTAGTTCAACAATGGCTGTTTATCAATGGTAGGCCCAGTAGTCATTCAGCCCACTGTATATCTCAGCTAGTCTTCAGTATATACTGGAATCCTGAAGAAGAGGCTCTAATGCCAGCAAATGAACAGACTTGCTAGTGAAAGCAAGGGTACACAGGCAAAGAGAACAAGAGTCCCTTTTCCATGTCTTTTATATAAGCTTTCAGTAAAAGGTATGGCCCAAATTAAAGGTGCATCTTCCCACTTCAAAAGATCTAGGTTAAAAGTGTCTTTCTACTTCAAATGATGTATCCTTAACATAAATTTGGTAAGTATAGGAATTATTGTGTGCATCATCCCTGAAGTGAATGAGCAAACCATGACATAGAAACTGTGGACCTTCCATTAGAAACACTGAGTGCGTCTGTGCACACAAGCGTGTGCACATGTGTGTAGAGAAGACTACAGTGGGATGAGCAAACATCATGGAGAATGGTAGTAAATTCTGTTCAGGGAAGACTCATATGAAGTCAGAAAATTAAAAAGCAAAGGCTTCAAGGATGACACAGCATAGCAGATCTTCTGCTTCCCCGTACCACCTCCCTGCCCCCCATCATTGCTTAATATCACCCCAACATTCTCCCTTTCACTTTAGTACCACAAGAATTATCTTGCCCTCCCTTCTGCTGATCCTTAAAGCATTTTCCTTCCTTTTTGTTGGCCCCTTTCTAGTTCCTTGGCATCTACTCCCACTCATTCCTACATAGATACATGGAAATTAGGAGCTTTTACAAGAGGGTATATGGTGTTTGTCTTTCTGAGCCTGAGTTACCTTCCCGAACATATTTTCCAGTTCCATCTATTTTCCTACAAAATTTATATTTTCATTTTTTTTTATGGCTAAAGAAAAAAATTTCATTATTCATTCATCAGCCAATAGGTGTTAGGATTATTCCATTTTCATGCTGGGTGAATGGTGCAGCAATAAATATTGATAAGTAAGTATGTATATAGGAAGAAGGAGAGTCCTTAGGGTATATAGCTATAGCTCTATATCTCTCTCCAAGAGTGGGATTGTTAGGTCATGTGGAAGTTCTATTTTTAGTTGTTTGTTTACTTTATTTTTTGAAAAACCTCCATAGTGGTTTATATAATGGCTGTTGCAGTTTATAACTGCAGTGAATAGAAGATTCATCTTCCTTTACCCCTTGGCTAGCATTCGTTATCACTTGTTTACTTTATGATTGCCATTGTGACAGTGGTGAGCTAAAATCTCAAAGCAGTTTTAATTTGCATTTTACTGATGGTTGAGGATGTTGAACACTTTAAATAAAACTATTTTCTTTTTCTTTTCTTTTCTTTTTTTTTTTTTTTTTTTTGGTTTTTCGAGACAGGGTTTCCCTGTGTAGCCCTGGCTGTCCTGGAACTCACTCTGTAGACCAGGCTGACCTCGAACTCAGAAATCCACCTGCCTCTGCCTCCCAAGTGCTGGGATTAAAGGCATGCACCACCACCACCTGGTATAAAACTATTTTCTAAGATTTCCTTTTTTGAAAACTCTCTGCTCAGCTTGTGTGGTGGTTTGAATATGCTTGGCCCAGGGAGTGGCACTATTTAAAGGTGTGGTTTTGTTGGAGTAGGGGTGGCCTTGTTGGGGAAGTGTATTATTATGGGTGTGGGCATTAAGACCCTCCTCTTAGCTGCCTGGAAGCCAGTCTTCTCCTGTCTGCCTTTGGAATAAGAGGTGGAACTCAGCTCCTCTAGCCCTAAATATGCTTGGACACTGCCATGCTCCCACCTTGATGAAAATTGACTGAACCTCTGAACCTGTAAGACAGCCCCAACTAAATGTTGTCTTTTATAACAATTGCTTTGGTTATGGTGTTTGTTCACAGCAGTAAAACTCTAAGACAGCTTGCTAGCCTGGCTTTGTTTATTTGTTTGTTTGTTTTTTGATTAAGTTGTTTTCTTGTTTAGGTTTTTCAGTTCTTTGTATAGTCTTGATGTTAGTTCTCAGTCAGATGTATAGCTGATAAAGAATTTCTAGCATTCTGTAGAATGCTAGAATGTCTCTTCACTCTCCCTCAAGGAGAAGACAGAATATCTGAGTTTGAAGACAAGGCAGAAAAACTGAAACATCCCAAAAAGAATAAGATAAAGTAATAAGAAGATGACTTTATACAATTAATGAGTGGCTTTCAAAAAATTTAGGACACTACCAAAGACCAAATATATGTATTACATTACATATTTATGTTTTACTCCTCTCTATCTGTCTCTGCTCCCACCCAGCCCTGCAGAGGCAGTGTTTCAGTATGCTGCCGGCTGCTGGTTTAGATCTTAGTTTTTAGGGTTAAGTGACATTTCTATTTTAGCCTCCTACAGGGACTACAGATACACACCATTTTGCCTGTAAATAAAAAAAGAGTTTCTCTATACTTTTCAGATAGTTGTAGCTATTTCTCTTTGATATTACCTAACAATTTGATGTTATGTTTACTAAAGATTAACTGCAAAATAGATCTAAATATGTCTTACTCTGAGTAATTTTTTTAACAGTTACAGGACTTTATAATACTATGTCTTGATCATTCAGAAAACACTGATTTACTGATGGTACAGATCAAAATGGTGACATTTTTGCCCTAAGATAGGAAAAAGTCACATTTATTATAAACACTGCTCTTTTAAAAACTTCACATATTGGCAAGCATTTAAACTCATCCTAGTGGGTGCATGATTTGAATAATCATTTTTGTTATAAACATCAAATTTTTAAATCAACCAAGGGTTCCCTCAAAAAAAAAAAAAAAGACTTTTATTATTCCTTTTTGAGAAAATACCTTGTAAAATTCATCTAAACAATTACTATTTGCCTGTAAGTTATTTTTGTCCAGTTTTAAAAATAGTGATCCGAGAAGAATTAGCTAGTGGGGGGTCACAACTTCATTACACAATGCTTTGTCTCCAGACACACGCTTTTAGTGCGGTCCAAGAGTACTACGTGTACTTCCATTCTTGGCCCATATTGTACAAAGTTGTGCTCAAGTGCTGAGAATTAATAAGATTAAGAGTATTGCATCATCAAGGACATTCCTATGTGAAACTGGAACTTTGTTTGCCTACACATGCAGACTGGTAAAGAATACAGTGAGAGGGAAGCCACACTCTAACTCGTACATGTTGGTAAAGAACAGGTGACATGGAGAAGTCTGATGCCACGTGATGATTTGGATTTCTTAGACACTGATGGATTTATCCACCATTGCTCTTGTACCTTCACTGTAGGTGCAAACCCAGTTTTGTAGGAAAATAATGCCGTAGTGTTAGAAGAATAGTTTAGACCTTTGAACTCTTCTGAGTGCTTTTGTAAATCCTCTTGGAGTTCACTGGCTTCTTGAGGCTCCAGGAGCCACATTCTAGGAGCTGCCACTCTTAAGGGTAAGTATAAGTTTTCATAGCAACAGGTCCTTAGACTTTTGTGTCTGTGTTGCATTTTTCAATTACTGGCAATTGGATGGCACCAGTGAAAGGATTTGGAAGTAAATCCTGAGTTTTCACAAAACCAACGTCTATTGATCAGTTAAAAGAGCATTCTGAGCCCAAATTGATTGCTTCAGGATTGTGTGTCTTGATCTCCCTAAACTCTGCTGTGTAATTGTAAGTCAATATCATGTCAGGTGCTTAATGGCTGAGGGTATGACATCAGCAACTGAAGGGTGAGATCATCTTCCAATGGGAGCTAGAGCTTAAGCCCCAAACACACACTTCAGATCCATTCAGTTTATGCTGTGAGGGGTGGGAAGGACTGGCAGCAGAAGTACCTAACGTCTGATTTTGCACTGTGACAGCTTTCTAGAAAAAGTGAACTGTTAGAGCAAGTAGATAATCACAGTGCAGTCAAGGGAAAATTCTCTAGATTCTGAGAAGGTTTAAGTCTAAGAGTAAACAAACAAACAACAAACCTGAGTGGATAGTTAAGATACGGCGGGACCTTGATCTCATGAAGAAACTCCTGCTGTTAAATTCACAAGGTGAGCAAAAAACCAAGCAAGCAAGCAATCAACCAATGAACCAACGAATCAACCAACCAATCAACCAACCAACCAACCAACTAACCAACCAACCAACCAAAATAAAACAAAACAAAAACCTTGACTATTTCAGAAAGGGAGTTCTAGAAATTGAACTCAGAGACTCACATACTCTAGCTTCTGGTTGTGTCATTTGTTACAACAGTAGAAACACAGAACAAATGTATATCTTGATTTCATTACAGTAGCCCTAGTTAGTGTCTTTTCTTTGCCATTATCTTAATAGGCTTTTTCTCCCATCTCAAAATTATTGGAAGTATAAATGACTTGGTATACTTATTGTGGCGATCTATGAAGGAAATGACATATCAGACTGTTAACTGGCAAAACAATCACCCAGCCTTAAGATCTTTTATGTCCTTCGGTGACAGAGGCCAGGAAGAAAATATTCATGTTTTGAAGATTCTCTTGCAGCTATGATTGATTGTGCTATGAAATTTTGGACAAAGAGAATTTTCTGGCAAAGTTTAAAATACATTAGAACTGATTTCTCTTTTTGTTTGACTGTTTAGACTTGTCACAGTCACCTAGAACCTCTAAAGAGTTCAAAGAGAATGTAGGGACCTCAGCTCTCAGGATATTGAGCTGCTGGTCATGCATCAACAGTCAGTTACCTGAAAACAGTTTATTTCTGTTAAGTTTCTTTTGGTTCAAAAGCTGAAATAATTCAATATTTCTTTCCTTGGTTTACTTTTATTTAATCACTTGTCTTTGGTCTGGGTAGTTAATGTCATGATTGGCAATGCCCTTTGTCACATAAAATGAATCATTTTCATACCTCTTATTTGTGGGTACCATGCACAAGTATCAAGCTATAAATGATTAAAAGACCTAGGAGAAACTGAGGGAGCATGAGGGCAACAGAGGGAACTTGCAAGTTTTCCTTCTCTGTTTAGTGCTCATTTCAGAGATCCAACACTCATTTTCTGAGAACTCTAAGGGCTGTGCATTTGGCAAGGGGCGTCCATTTTTTCATCTTTTGTGCTAATTTCTTAAGGGAAGGAAAGATAAATCTGAGTGTCATTAGGATACAGATGGAGCCGAGGACTGCGGTTACTAATATAGTGCTTTCCAGAGACTTATTTTGTTGTTCTATCTCAGGGAGAAAAGTGACTACACAACTTCCTTCCCCAGGAGTTGAAAGACCCCAAATCATTATTCCTTAATGGAAGTGATCTGAGAAGGCTGAGATGCTGCTACAGTCTCCCCATGGTGCTGGCAAATCCGATAACTACAACATTCAGGTGAATACAATATTCTTGTAGCATCACTGTGGAAATAGTTTCCAGTCATTGCAAGCACTGAAACATTTCAAGTGTTGCAAACTAATGCCAAATAGAATACACTTAGATCTTGCCAAAATCAAGAATGTTATGTTCTTTTAAAATTTTTAAAAATTAATTAATTAATTAATTAACTTGACATCCCAACCATCTCATCCCTTCTCTCCCCCAAGTCCTTCCCTCCCATCTCCCATCTACTCCTCCCTTTCTCTTTAGAAAGGGGAGTTTGCACATGGATATCAATCAGCCTTAGCATATCAAGTTACAGTAAGGAATGTCATTTTCTTGAAGATTGAAGGGAGGGAAAAGTAATTTGGGACCCAGAGAAGTATTTAGCAATGTGGTAGGTTCATAGTCCTTGAGTCTAGTAGTGGGAAATTCAAGAGAAAAAGGTTTGCCCTGTCTTTTCCTGGTTACCTTCCTGAATCCACACTGAGAACTTGAGAGGGACTCATCAATGTTTCCCCTGAATTTGGGCTTATTACTCTGATGTGACTTGTCAAAATCATGATGAAATTATTCCAGGGTCCATCTCTGAGTTCTAGCATGAATTGTTGGTAAGCCAGCCAAACAGACAGAACTTACATTTTTATTAACTCTTTGTGTGTGTGTGTGTGTGTGTGACTGGGGATTGAATCCATGGCCTTGTGCAAGCACTCTAGGTAGACCCTCTACCACTAAGCTAGGTCCCTGGAGACCTGTTCCCATTTTAACATGAAAGTAGATGGGCTTGAAGACAGGTAGTCCCAAATTTGGTGGAGAGCACTTCATGTCAATGTGTGGATCAATTCCCTGGATGAAGGCATAGTTTTCTATGAAGTTCATTCTAGAAGATGGACCTGGAAAGGTTTTGGATCTAGTCATGGACAAGGAAGCGCAATGAACCCGAGGTTCCTCTCAGCTCATCCTCCAGAAAGTTTACCCTTGTTTTTAGGAAGAATTTCCTAAGCTGTTTTCAGAAGCGAATTCCCATGAGAATCGATTTTTCTACTTGGTTAAAGTAGAATAAAGCATTTACAATTCGAGGACGTTCTCTGATGGTGGGGCAATTACTCTATGCATATTGCAGACTGCCAGCCTGTGAAGGTTCAAAAACGAAATTGACTTGACAATATCTAACCAAACATCAGAGTGGAGCAGGCGGATCGTGACAATAAAACCAGGTCTTGTTTTAGCAGCAGAGACAAGGAGATAAATTACTTGAGTTCTGTTTCAGGATAAAAATAAACACTCGTTTTATTGAATTTTGCAGACTGAAAGTGGTGTTCTACAGTCTTCTTAGTTTCCAGACAATTTCCAACACTAGCTGCATGTCTATAAATTCCCTGATCATTAGAGTATAATTATCTTCTGTATGGCAGATGGAACTCTGTCATCACTGTGGCCTTCAATAAGTAATGACACAATTTCTTAATGGAGACAAGTTTATTTGGTAAAATTTCTAACACAACTATGTTTTGAAGATCTGCAATTTACTTGCCCCAACTTGTTTGTTTTGAAACCAATTTGCCTAATTTGGTGGTGGATCAATATCTTCCTGGAATCCTGCTTATGGAGACAACACAAGATGAAATCTGATTAAACTAGTAATCTCAACCTGTGGATCTCAACCCCTTCCTGGTCACACATCAAATATCCTGCATATCAGAAATTTACATTATAATAACACTAACACAATTATAGTTATGATGTAACAACAAAATAATTTGATAGTTGGGGGTCACCACAATAATGAGGAATTGTGTTAAAGGGTCTCAGCATTAGAAAGGTTGAGATACACTGATTTCAACTGTATCTACCTTTATTCTAGGAAGTTCTCTCTCAAGCAGGTCTCTTTATTCTTATGTCTTGCCTTGTGGGTTCCTGAAGAAAGTCAGAAATAGATGATTTCTTTGGGACAATTGCTTAATGGTAATAAAAATAAAGGCCCACTAGCAGATGAAGGAAGGGGTTGATGATTCAGGAAAGCAGAATATGATCACGGGTCCCTAATAGCTAACGCTGGTCTGTGGCAGGCTCCAGAAGACACACAGTTTAATGATGGGGTGATAAGAAAGGTTCAGGTGATGGTGGGCTGCAATTGTACAGAAGCTGAATGTTCTCAATCAGACTGATGGTCGGAAATAGAGCCATGGAACTGGTCAGAGTCTGAAATATTAGACCCTGGCTGGCAGTTTCACCATCAGAAGAAAGAGGTAAACACTTATTTTGATAAATGGCAAATGAGAGAGGCAATCAGGGTCCCAACCTACAGAGCTATGAAGATACTTAAAGATGCCATCTTTCTAGAGGCAAGATGGACAAGCAGCTAAAAAGGTTACTGCTTAAGTCATATAACCAAAATAAACCAAAGATGAATAGTCAGTATGCTAAGGGCAATCGCCTCAATGAAAGTCCTTATTCATTGTTCAGTTCTTGGATCTGGGCCAGGTCTCAGATTCCTCATCTACAGACTCAAGGAGAAACATGGGACCACGAGGAAAAGCCTTGCAAAACATGAAGTAATTCTTTATATCCTTTATAATCTGTAGCAATCCACATATCCTTTTTCAAACAGACTATAGACAGTTATAGAATAATAAACACCAGGGAGAGGGGACTTGATAGATGTTGAAGATGGTTGGATGAAGAATTTGATTTGCATTGGTACCTGGGGATTCAATGTTGCCTCCAAAAACTCAGTAAAAGGTGCCTTGGCTACCAACTGCTTTACTAAAAATCTACCCTGTGAACCTACATGTGTGATGTTTCCTTGGTCCAACCAGTATTCAGTGGCACTTAGTACTTGGTAAAACACTCACACTGGCTTCCTGACTTGTGAAATACATATTATGAAAGAGTAAGGCAAAAATGGAGGCCTCTGACTTTGGCATAACCTGAAACCTTTATCCTTGGCCCAGAGGGAGCAAAATATAAAAATAAGCATCACGTCTATGGGAAAAGTTTACTGGCATTCTGTTGAGTACTTAATGAACATAAGGATGCCCTTGCTCATCTCCAGACTCCTGTCAGAATCCAAGGGAATTCTGGAAGATCTGGACTAAAGTTGGAATGTGACCCAGTTCCTCATCTCTTCGCTCATTTCAGACTCTGGCTGGGACCTCCAGAAACTAACTCACCTACACTGAAGCTGGATATGAGACTGGTTTCTTGTCCCTCACTCATTTCCAGATTCCTGTCAGAACTCTTAGGGATTCTGATTCACTCTTGTCAGGTTAGAAATACATATTTGTTCCACTACCCCTGGCTTATCTTCGAAATCTTGCTGGCACCTACAGGAACTCTGACCCAATGTGAAGTCAGAGATTCCCTGTGTCTATTCCCAGTTCTCTATGACTCTCATTTGTGTACAGGCTTCTTCTGGGATCCACAGGAGCTCTCTCTGACAGATCCAGAGTGAGGACAGAGATCCACAACCTGGCTACCTACCTGTGTATTCACATTCAGGATCCTGCCAGGGTTTCTGGGGCCTCTGCCTGACTCTGTGTGAGATCTGTAACCCATAACCTAGACCCAGTTTTCACCTCCATTTCTAGGCTTTGGTTAAGATTCACAGGAATCATGACTGTCTCAGTGTGAGGTCAGAGATCTATAATCTAGTACTCTAACTCCTTGCCTGATTCAAACTCCTTCTGGGACTTGCTGGGATTCCTCATGCGAAGTCAGAGACCCCACAATCCATCCCCTATCTCCATAGTGAGACATTAGCTTGCTTGACATTCTCATTACGAAAACTCGATGAAGCCATGTCCTCTCTGCATTGCACCGAAGGGGGCTCACTTAACTGTGGGCCTAGATTTTCATACTTACTGTTTAGTTTCCCTTTGAACTTTTCACACTGTGGCTGGGCACTGCCTGAACATCACTACTCCACCATAACATAGGCATGTTTTAAGGCTCTTTCAAAGACATTGTCAGTAGAGTCTCATGAGTAACTTTTCCACTGTGATTCTTATAGCCACCAGAGGAACGCGGAGGCATGAGAAACCTAAATCTTCATTACTTGTTAGAGCAACCCATGAATTCAGTGATACCTGTGAGCACAAAGAGAACAATCCATTGTGTGGTCTGCCTCCTGTTGCCTGCCTTCTTGGTCCTGGTGGTATCTTTAACTTCTTCAGCCACATGGACTAAAGTCAGCATCTGCGATGAGTGAATGGCCTCAAGAAAACCAAGAACTAAGTGTGGACCCAGACCCACAGGCAGGGAAGAGAAATATGGGGACTACAGAATGAGCTGCAAACTAGGGTATAATTCTTTATTTCAAAGGAGTTTCCTTCTAAATCAATAACTGGGATGGATTTTGGAAGGAGTTTTCCTACTACACCCATCCCCATCAGACACACATACACCATATGCAAATATATACGAACACACAAATACAAACACACAGAATGCACACACATATATACAAACACTTACATACAAGAACACATACAAGCACACAAAAGAATTTTAAATGCACCAACACACTATTCATATTATATTCTAATAATTGTTTGGGACATGCCAACATGCCCTCTCCAGTTTTGTTGGGCTTGAGTTTTTCAGAGCTACTTCTAACCAGCTGAAGAATTTGGACTGGATAAAGCAAATGGAGGTGAAAGATAGACCTGGCTTATTGTATTGGTGCAGAGGTTGAACATATTAGGATGTCATCATGGGCTTGGTTGTGCTACAAACCTTGTGATTTACAAAGACTCTTGAGACTTTGGTCACACTGAATGTGTTATGTTTAGGGTCTGTCTGGTCTATAGGCAATGTTTTTATTTGCAAATAGAAGATAGAGGGTTTTAGTTTTAAGCCCTAGAAACTGAAAACCCTGCCTAAGTAGCACCCACTATAAAGTTAAAAGATCCAACTCTTAACAATTGTGTTAAGAGTTTATCAGTTTATTAGAATGTCTGTAAATCAAATTTTGCATTTATATAAGACTTTTTTTCAAATTCTCTTCTATCACTTTTTTAGGGGCTAATCATTTTTTTCATGTTAAGATGGAAAGGTCTAGTGATGGATTTTTTAAATATTAGTTAAGGTTTTTTTTTTTTAAATAAGTGAAACAGATATTAAGTTGTCCTGATCCTTTGTTGCATTGCTCTTTTGTGGTTTAAATGTGAAATGTCACCCAGAGGTCCATATGTTTTAACACTTGGTCTGTAGTTAGTGTCCTACAACCTTCTAGAAGGTTATAGGATCTTCAGGAGGTAGGAGACTTAAAAACTTGGTCTCTATACTTACCCACAAACTTTCAACCCCAAATTTATCCTGTCTCCAAGAAATGCAGGCACAAGGGAGGGAGCAGAGATTGAGGGAATGGCCAACCAATAACTGGCCCAACCTGAGACCCATCCCATGGCAAGCACCAATCTCTAACACTATTAATGATACTCTGTTATGCTTGCAGATAGAGGCATGTTGTCCATTGAGAGGCTCCATCCAACAACTGACTCAGACAGATACAGACACCCACAGCCAAACAGTGGATGGAGCTTGGGGACTCTTATGGAAAAATAAGAGGAAGGATTATGGTCCCCAAAGGGATAGGAACTCCATAGGAAGACCAACAGAGTCACCTAACCTGGATCCTTGGGGCTCTCAGAGACTGAACCACCTACCAAAGAGTATACATGGTTGGACCTCGGCCTCCTGCACTTTTGCAGCAGATGTGCAGCTTGCCCTTCAAGTGGGTCCTGAACAACTGGAGGGGGGCGACCTCAAAAGCTGTTGCCTGTACTTGGGATATGTTCCTCTATCTGAGCTGCCCTGTCTGGCCTCAGTGGGAGAGAAAGTGCCTAGCCTCGCAGAGAATTGAAATGCCAGGGTAGGGGGAATAACTGGGGGGGGGGGGGGGGGGGGAGGGAGGGGTCCTGCCTGCTCAGAGAAAGGAAGGGGTGGATGGGCAGAAGGATTGTGGGAGGGGGGTGACTCGGAGGAAGCCAGTGTGTGGGATGTAAAGGAAATAGATAAAATCTAAAAACAAAAAAATACACCCCTGGCCTCTAGTTAGTGTCATTATTCTGGAAGGCTGTAGAACCTTTAGAAGGTGGGGCTTTGCAGAAAGAAGAGTCACTGTAGCAAGACCTGAGGTAGCACTGCTTAGTCCCATGTCATGTTCACTCTCTACTTCATGGCCATGGGTATCAGGTGACCGTGGGTAGCCTACTTCTGCCGCAGGCTGTGATGGACTCTGCCTCTTTAAACTGCAAGCAAGTGACACTTTGTCCCTTAAGTTTCCTCTTGTGAGGCCTTTAGGCACAGGAACAAGGCCTGACACAAGCAGCTGCACTTTGGAGCATCTCCATGATGACAGGTGCTCTGTTAAATTTCTAGCTCTGTCATTTCACCTTTCAGTGGACCCCTATGAACTAGGAGTGGCCACTGCATTTTACAGATGAGGAAATCTGGTCTCAAGAGAGGTTAACGATATTAATCAAGATCAAATTATACTAAGTGTCTGAGCAAATCGGAAGCCCAGAGATGGCTGCTGTCAGTGGCTGCACTCTTTCCAATATAAGATGCTGCATCTCTGAGTTATAAATTTTATTACAAGCCTATGAGTCACTGTATCAAAGACAAAGGTGAAAGATTCTGTAATTTGGCTCTTTCTTCTTCTGAACCATGGCCAGTCTATATTTCTACACTTTGGTAGCAGTTATTTACAACTTGGCAATTAAGTTCTGGCTGATAAATCACACAAAGAGAAAATATGCATACGGTTTTCAGATGCGAGTCACAGCTTCTTTTACATAACTTTAATTATGTATATGAATATATATGTATATTTTACATAACTTCATATATATATATATATATTTTTTTTTTTCCTTACCCATATTCCAGAGGATGGCAATACTCAAAGTAATCTTAGAAGTCACGCAAGCCGTGTATAGCATTTGCCCATCTTCGGCCCGAATAATCAAATGGAATAGCTTTGTAACATCTTGTGTGACAAAGTAAGCTTTGCGTAGTGAGTTTTGGAATTTCTAGGTTAGAAAATTGTCTTAGTTCATTTTCTGTTGCTGTTTATAAGGTACAAAGGTTTGTTTTTCTCAGGGTTGTGCTGGCTGAGAAGTCCAGGAGAATGAGCCAGGCTCTCACATAGGCCTCTTGATTCCCTGTAGCATGATGGAGGGTATTACATGGCGAGATAGAGCAGGTGTGCTAGTTTTGGCTCATTCTTTTTTTTTTAAATAATAATTTTTTAATTTTTGAAATGATAATACAATGATATAACTTCCCCTTTCCTTTCCTCTCTCCCACCTATGTACCTTCTTACTTTCTCTCAAATTCATAGCTTCTATTTTTTGTTTTTACATACACATATGTTTTATACATGTGTGTTTTTAGATGTACGTATTTACACCCTTATATACATTACCATGTATATGTTTTACACACACACACACACACACACACACACACACACACACACACACACACAGACACACACACAAACACACACACACACACACACAGACACACACACAAACACACACACACACACACACACACACACACACACACACATTCCTAAATACAAACTGCTCCATCTGTGCACTATTACTTTTCGGCACAATTCCAGGGAGGAGCACTTGATGTTGGATGACTAACTGGTGAGCTCTTCCCTGGGGATGATGCTGATTCTCTATCTTTCAGCATTGCTACTTTGCCTGTGGTTCTTTGTTTAGGCTTGAGGCCTTGTGAACTTCCCTCTTCCATCTGCCATGTCTGTTGCTATCATCTCTGGTCAGGTCTTGCTTAGGCAGCTATGCTATTGAGACTTCATGGATGTATTATCTCCACTGTTTCTAGGAGACAATCTAACAACAATCTTCTCCTTCCTCTGGCACATACAATCTTTGTGTTCCCATATCCCTCACTCCTCCACAGTGAGGCCCAAGCGTCACATGCAGGAACTGAACTGTGTTATCAGTTTGGACTAGGGACCACACAGTCTTTTTTTCTTGCATTTTAATTGGTTGTGGATTTCTGTAATGCCCTCTGTCCATTGTAAAGACACCTACTTGTAGTATCAGTTGTCTCCCAACTCCACTGCTAAAGCAATGTCACATGCTTTATAATGTCACAGAAATTTATATCTCAGAATTGATAGTAGCTGTTTTTTAAGGTGTGAATATACTCACCGCAAGTTTGTATACTCTAATTCATATGTAAATCATATTTGGAGAAAAAAGTCCTTTTGGCAGGTAATTAGGATTAGATGAAGCTATAAAGTTGAAGCCCCCTTGACAGCATTATTAACTTTAGAAAACGAAGTGTGAAGGACCTGAGATGGGCCCTAAAGAAACCTCTTTGGTGATGAGTGAGAACCATACTTCTCTGTGGGTATAGGAATACATATTTAGAATGTCATTTGGGATTATGCTGGCTTAGTAAAGTGTTAGCTATAGATTTGTCTCTACGATCCATGACCCAACTAGGTCCTGGTAGCTCGCTAGATGTCCAATACCAGTCACAATTTCTGTCTTGTTTGAGCAAACCTTAAATCCAATTAAGAAAGCTGCTAGTTACCACTGAGGTATGGGTGCCACTTCTCCATCCTTAGTTGTCATTCCATTATGGTCGTTGTGTGTCATAGGTGTCAGAGCTGGGTAGGACTCTGCTTGCTTCTCTTCTTTGGGTGCTTGCATGATACAGTGACAGCTAGTCTCAGGGAGAAGGTATTCAGGTCAGGGGCAATCATTTTGGTAGCGCCACTAGCCTGAGGAAAGTTGAAGTCAGTCTTATGCTTATTGAGCCCGTAGCTGCAAGATGCAGGGTTGGAAAGCAGCAAGTTAAGAGTGCAGGCTGGCTGTTATTGGCTGTCCTTGGTAAGGTACCAAGGTACCGCAAGACAGAGATGAGCTCAGGAAGAGAAGTGGCTGATTTGGAAATAAAGAGAAAAGGAAAGGGCAAAGTCCAGAAATGAAAGACTTAGGAGAGCTGAGAGGTTTTATTCTGTCAGTGAAAGCAAAACCAAGAACGTTGGGAATGATGAAGCTCTATTAAAATTTAGCCTCGGGTGAGAATTCTTTCAGTAGCAGTGATCATTTCCATATCTAAAACCTCACTAATGTGTTTGCCAAATGTATCTAAATTGATATTAGTTCTGTTCCTTTAATGTTATAAAAATATGGCAGAATCTATGAAATTCCAATTTTATGGGGATGTGTCAATTTACCAAGCAGACTCCAGCCTAAGTAGAGAAAACAATAGTTGTAGTTGGGGTGACGATGAAGGTGATTCTGGTAAAGGGTGCTAATTGCAAGAAAAGAATCAGGCTGTGTCAACTGTAGCAAGACTCACTTTAGCTTTGCTAAAGCAGATACCATAAACTAAGGCTTAAAATATGAAGCCAAACATCAAAAACTGTCCAAAGAGAAACAGAAATCATTATAGGACTTCAGAAGACAGAAGTAACCAGCTATACACATGTTTATGATGGATTCTGTAGCTCGGAAAGCATTTGACTTAAACTCTGAGGAACCGTGGATGTGATCAAGATCAAAATGGCGCCACTTGTGTCCCAAGTTTTAAAGACAGGTTGTGATGGGAGGGTACCTGCAAGCCGGAATAACCTGAGAGGTAGTGTAGCAGTCATAGGCACATGCATCAGGACAGCCTGGGAGCTAATGTGAGGACTTTGATCAGTTGCAGGGCTTCTTTGAGTTAATAAGGAATCAGATTTTCCATTTGGACACACAGAAACCTGCTTCACAAGGTTTCTGAGGAATGATGATTTTAGGCTTTTATTAATCCACTAGCAATCCTCTGTTTACCCCATCGGAGTCCAGACTTAGCTAAGCCCAGATTGTCATTTGGGACACTGTGAGCAGGACTGCCATTTCAGGGGCCCATTTTGGATTTAACACTAACAACATCACAAAAGGAAGTGAAGCCAAGAAGTTATACAGAGTGAGTTTGTAACTGGCCCCCAGGCCTTAGCACCAGAGATATCATGATGGAAATACCATTTAGGGCTTGGATTCCAGCACACAGGCAGCAACTCATGCCAAAAACAAGAACAATGACCTAATCCATCAAAGTCCAAAGTTCTGGGAAGTCCCTAAATGTTCTAACCTTGTCTTTTGGCTTCTGTAGTTCTGCTTCTGGTTAACTGTTCTTGCTAACTTGATGTGTGTCAACCCAGGATGTGGTTTTTGTTCTTAAAATCCCATCCCAAGGAAGGCTTAGCAATGTACTTGGGCCTAGTACATAACACCTAGTGTAGTTGCCATCCAGTTAATAAAGACTTTCTATTGGCTTGAACCTGTATCCGAGTAGTCTTGTATGGTGGGTACCTCAGAACGGGCTCTTGTACGTAAGTGCCTTACACTATCAAGAAAGACTGCCAGAATCAGAACTTACATGGAAAACACCACAATTTTAGACAAGAAGTAATTCTACTGGGACATCTGTCTAACAACTCTGTTCAGCGTTGGGCTGATGCCACTTTTGTTATTAATCATTGTGACCATAAATGTCTGTTTTTAAATATCTGATGTAACCCACTTCATTTCTGAAGTAAACAACTTTCCCTTTACGGTGGCTTGGGTATTCTCATTGTAACACTCTGCTATTCCCAACGAAACAGCCCTATTTTGTTTTGAACTGTTTTCTCTCATTGTTTTATTTAGGTTGACAATGGTTTGAGGACAGAAAGCCTCCACGTGGGAAAGCATCCTCTTGCACTCACTTATTTATGTGAGTAAGATCTCAAAGATGAACCAAACACATTTACACCCTGTTCCATGAGATGAGACACATGCCTGACACTGTTTGGGTGGCCAAGAACCTATGACTGGAACGTCTACGGGCCTTGGAGGAAACCAAATACTATTGTTCTGTTAAAGGTCTACCTTAATAAAATGAGTCCTAATGATGTTCTTCTATACCCATAGATCAGTGTCTCAGTCAGCCATCATCAGAGAAGCTTCTTCTTGCAGTTGATGGAAACTAAGACAGAGGCCCCAAACCAGACAGTGTGCAGAGTGAAAGATTTTGGAGTATTAGTCCTAAATGAGGGACTCTATGGAGAAAGATTGTAAAAGCCAGAATGGGTGGAGGACACCAAGGAAGCAGTGTCTCCCAGTCACAACAGAGCAGATACACATATGAACTCACAGAGACTGTGGCAGCATGCACAGGATCTGCACAAATTTAAACCACATGGTATCCCAGCACCGAGAGAATGAAGTGGACATGGTCTCCCATCCCTAACCAAGAAGCTATATGCAATTGACATCCACGTGGTAAAGATAATTTCATTTTTCTCCCATGGAGTCTCACTGGTTATCTAGAGAAACCAAACTGGAATTGAGCTGGAAGCTTCCTTCATATTGGATAGCTTCACAATGCCAGAAGTGCTGTGTAGACCAGTTTGACTGCTGGTAAAGAAATGTCATCAACAGTGACACTTAGGTGTAGAGTTAACTTGCTTCACTAACTGTCCTGTCAGGCAAGACATGTCTGCTATAGCAGTAGTGGCATTACTATTTGCAGAGTAGCCACTTTCTGATTGGATTTGATGCCTGCACTGTGAGAGGATCATATATGAGTGGCTATATATGTAGCCAAAAGCCCATGGCTAGGGAGATCAAAAACCCTAGAAGGGAATCTACTATGGGTGCTTTGCTGCATGGAAATGTAGTCAAACTCTCTTCTAAATATGTGTTTGTACTTATAGAATAGTCTGCTCTCAGCTTATGTCGGAGAGGCTTCTTTTTGCTGTAGTCAGGCTGTGACTCATCGCTGTAGATATGCAGCGACCCATGACTATCAAAGCACTAAGTACTCAGCCCTAAATGGGGTGTCTGTGCTGCCCGTGTCAAGGCCCAAGGAACTTGAGGTAGAGCATGAGAGGGAGAGCTACAAAATGTCTTCTGCATGTGACATGGCCATTGCAGTCTCAAACAGCAACTATGGCTACTTACCTGAGATCTGCACACGGAAGACATGAATGTGGGGAAGGGGCTAGTTGGGAAAAGGTGGTCATGAGGTCTGGGAGAGTATAGGAGAGGGTAAATGGGGATCAGCCAATATGATAATCCTACCTTGTATTACTGTATGAAACTTAAAAAAGTTAAAGAAGAAATAAATAATACCATTGAACTCTTCAAGTTTGCTGGAGAAGTGACGTTTTCTTGGTTTAGCAAATGGGGGAACAAGTGAGAAGTGGTTCAAAAGGAAGAGAAGCTGGGGGAGTGTGGTGCGGTGGGCTGTGAAAGGCAGCTGGGTGCCTGGTCAAGCACAGGCCTCGAACCCCGGACCCTAATGGGACAGCATGTGTTTGGCTTTGTTTCTGGGCCCCTGGTTTCTTTCACTTAGCTTCAGCCCTCCACACCCCCTCCCATGGAGAGGTCTATGGCCATTAGTCACGTAGAAACAGTGCCTCAGGCTCTCTCACTTGTAGATGAGGTATCTCCAAGCTCTCAGACCAAGCCAATAGGGGTTATCTGCTGCCAAACCCTAACCCACCCCAAAACTGTATATATAAGAGCCATATTCAGGAGAAGTAAAGGTGTGCGAGGATCATCCTGTTGTCCAAGAGTTTCTGTCACAAGAGCTGTGACACTTGGGAAGAGATCTGCTCTCCCAAAGTGCCTTCAGGATCCTCCCCTTCTTGCTAGCTAGCCGGCATCTCACCAGCCCAGCCTGGACCAGCTCAGTGCAGAGACATAGGTGCAGCACCTGGGAGTGACTGGGTGGCAACAATGGAGCCTCGGGTGGAGGCAGCAGCAGTGGAGGCGATTCTCCCTCCCTGCTGCTATTCCCTTGGCCCAGACCCCCACACCCAATAGGGCTGGAGATCTTTGTGGGACACCCTCCAGAACAGGGACCCACAGGGGAGGGGTGCAGAGGCACTGAAAGGTGATTGCCATCACGATATGGTATACATATGTATGAAACCATCAGAAAGGAGAGAGAGGTAAGAATGTGTAAGTCTTGATTTCTGGGTATGTTCATAGTTACAGAAATGGAGGGGTGAATTTTATTTTTAAAGAATTTAATGAAGTCCAGAATTCTGAACTAGTTATTACCTTTCCTGGCTAAAATAAGGAAAGAAATGTTCACATTAATTGTTTACAGCATGCTATCCAGAGAGGCACTATAAATAAGCAGGCAGGCAGAGCAAGCATTATCTAAGATTAATCTGAGCATGTTTTTCTGTCACAGTCTAGACTGTCTTTACATTTAATGTTGGCTGGGAAGAATCAGACTACATGAGGGTCACCATGGGTTCTGGGTGACAAAGTAGGGAAATATAGATATAGGTATAGGTATAGATAAAGATATATCCCTGCACACACCAACATTCTTCCCATTTCAAGGAAGAATTAAATAAGCAAGTCACATGGTTGTTGCTTGCAAGTTGGCTTGGAAATGTAGTTTGCAGAGAAAGAGTACTGGGACCATCACTTCCTGATCTGTGTTAAAGGATAGAACTGCATTGGTAGCTTGAAATGGGCCACACTGCCACCAGTTAACTGCACGAAAACTGGAAAACACTACAAATCAGAGTTGCTCTAATCTGTGGTCACAATGGTGTTTAAATTTGCCAGCACTCTGATTTCTACAGATCAGGAGATGCACCCCCCAGTGTAACTCTCTTACTGTGGATGATGTAGAGAATAAATTTGTGTGGACATTTAGAAACATCTACTGTAATAGACAAGTAAGACTTAATCTATAAATACAGGATAGGTAAAAATGAGAAAAATGTATTAAAGTAATAGATTAAACTAATGTATCATGGATGGTTGTTTCATAAATGCACCTAACAAAATTTTACATATATGTGTGATAAACTCAACTAGCAAAACAGCAAAAGGATTTTTGGAAGAGTAGATGCCCATAAAAAACTTATAGCCAAGGCTGGGATGTAACTCAGTCAGTAAAGTGCTCACTGTAAGGGGTGAGAACCTGAGTTGTATCCCCAGAACCAACATCAAAGGCTGGGGATTATGGCACATGCAGTCTTGTTGAGAAGGTGGAGATGGGCAGATATCTGAAGCTTCCTGGCCAGGCTGCCTAGTGAGCTTCAGGCCCAGTGAGAGACTCTGTCTCAAGAGATGCTTGGCTCCCAAGCAACAAACATTACCCAGTGTTGATCTCTGGCCTCCACATGGACATGAACACACACACACACACACACACACACACACACACACACACACACCCTCACACACACACCCTTATAGCAGTCAGATTCTTCTTTTAAAAATTCTTTGAAAGTTTCACATAATATGTTTCAATCATATTCATTTCCTCCCACCCCTCCTGGCTCCCAGACCCACACTCCCCTCCCTAACCCTCCCAACTTCATGCTCTCTCTTCTCTCTTTTTAAAAATAACTCACTGCATTCATTTTGTGCTGCACGCATACTCCTGGGATGTAGGGCCATTCACTAGAACCTCGTTTCCTGTTTTTAAGAGCTTGATTCCTAATGCATTTATTAGACTCTAATCACAGGGCTAAAGCTAACCACAAGGGAGAGCCAGAAATGTTATTTTCCAGAGTTCTCAGAACCAAAAAGAGAGCGTGGATGCAGGTGAACAGTGTGGCGTGTCTGGGGTGTCTGCTTTCCTCTCTTTGTTTGTCTTTGGTACCTGTCATGGACCAATGTATGTTTGCTTAATTTGTTTACTGAGTGCTCTCTCTACCACAATGCAACATCTGCAAGGGCAGGTGCTTTATTTAGTGCATCAGCTCATCTGGAGCCTGAGATATGGTAGCCACTCAGTATGTAAATATTCACTATTGAATATAATAACATAATAGATTCGCATAAAATTCAAAAGATGTGTCAAAGTTTTTGTTGTTGTTAATTTTGTCCTTTGACAGTTACACACACAGACACACACAGACACACACACACACACAGACACACACACACACAGACACACACAGACACACACACACACACAGACACACACACACACACACACACACACACACACACACATCCTGGATAATTTTATGTCAACTTGACAGAAGCTAAAGTCATCTGAGAGGGAACCTCAATTGAAGGATAAATTTTCCGTGTGATTGGGTATACGCAAGGCTGTAGGACATTTTCTTAATTAGTGATTAATGTGGGAGGGCTGTAGTGATGTGAAGAATGGCCTCCAGAGTATCATATATTTGAATGCTTAGTCACCAAAAAGTAGCACTGTTTGAGAAGGATTCTAAAGTCTATGAGGCGTGGCCTTGTTGGAGTAGGCGTGGCCATGTTGGAGGAAGTGCGTCATTGGGGATGGGCTTTGAGGTTTCAAAAGCTCCCACCAGGCCTAGATTCTCTCCTCCTCTCAGCCTACAGATCAGTATGTATCTCATTTCTACTTCTCTAGCACCACGTCAACCTACTACCATGTCCCTTACCGCTACGCTCTGTGCTTCCATGCTTCCTACTGTGATAAAAATGGACTAAGCCCCTGAAATTGTAAGTAAGCCTCCAGTTACATGCTTTGTTATATAAGAGTTGCCTTGGCCAGTGGTGTCTCTTCACAGCAATAGAACAGTGACTGAGACAAGGGCCCAGCCCATTGCTGGTGGTGTTGCTCCTGGGTTGGTGGTTCTGGTTTCTATAAGAAAGCAGGCTGAACAAGCCATGAAGAGCAAGCCATTTAGAAACATTCCTTTATAGCCTCTGCATCAGCTCCTGTCTCCAGGTTCTTTCTCTGATTGGGTTCCTTCCCGACTTCCTTCAATTAGGAAATGTGATGTGGAGGTGTCAGCAATTTAAGCACTTTCTTCCCTAAATTGGGGTGGAATGCTTTTGGTCATAGCATTTTGTCACTGCAACACATGCACACGCACACACGCATATATATGTATATATATATACATGTGTATATATATACACACATATATATTCTCTCTCTATACTCTCTCTACACACACACTATTCCTTATCTCCCCTAATCTCTATCACAACCCCCATCACTTTTCCAGATTTCTGGTTTTTAGTTTTGTTTTATGCCTCATTTACTCTAACTAGGGTCATCTGTCACCATTCAATTATAAGTATCCATTGGAGACTTGTGGGCTCACCAGTGGGTACACAACCGGAGACAATGGCCCCAGCTCTACCTGATTATATGTATAGGGAATGGACCAGCAGAGAGGGATAGGACCCCTGAGCCCCATCTTCATCTTTACTTATGAGCAGCTACTGTGAGCTCATGACTGTGATGACAGTGTATTGCCCAGGAGATGGCCTTTCATAGCACTTGCCCCTATTTTCTGGCATTATGTTCTTTCCACCCCCTTTTCTGCAATATTCCCTGAGCCTTGGTGGGGTGTTATAAATGTCGTGTTTAGGACTGAGCGCTCTGTCACTCACACACAGCACATTGTGAATCCTCAAGAGAGTTCAAAGGTTTTTTTTTTTTTTTTTTTTTTTTTTTTTTATCTCAGTCAATTGGGAGAATGACAACGCATGTACAGATATATACATAAGTTGAGTTTTGATATAAGTATAAATTTGAACTTTATGGGTTAGTCAGATATGTGTTACAGGTAGTTGGAAAAGCAAGGGACAGGACTGGGTCTATAGAAACGGTCATTATTTTCATTAATGTGATAGTTTAAGTGTTCAGAGTGAGTGCAGTTGTCATGGAGATGAAGGAATTAAGGTGCAGAAATCTATGTGTCAAAACCACTTATCAACATCCCAAGTTATTTAAGTAGTAAAGGAGACGTCATACTTTTCAATCTTTTGAAGTATTTCGGAGCTTATAATAATTCTCTCACTGTATTAACAATAGTGTCTCTTTCCATTAGTACTCTGCATTTTTCTTTTTAGTATCTTGGTCAAAGCTCAGAAATTTATTTATATTAGCTCATATTCTGTACAACATTATCTGGAATTGGAATATTGATTGTGTTTTAGCATAGACCTGAGTAGGTATGAATGCCATCTCTGTGGGTTACCAGCTTTGAAGGACCTAGTTAAGTTACTCTGCCTCTCTGAACCACAGTTTCTTGATCTCTAAGTGGGAGCCATAATATCTGCCTTGAAGAGTTCCGATGATTGATGTATTAATGCATTGAGACACTCAGGGCCCAGGGATCTCTCCCATGCAGGCCAGTATCAGCTGTAATGGTGTCCACACTAGTGTTACCACACTTACTAAAAGAGGCTTGGGGTCGTGTCTCATGTGAGAGTGTAAGCTCTACAGAGGTCTCTATACTGAAGCATTCGAAGGTTGTAGGAATACTATGCAAAAGATGAGACTCAGTCATTCTTAGTGAAGACCCAAATCTGTGTGTATAACCTCTTTGTGTGGCCTCTCTCAAGACATTTCATGCCATTGGTGTTTCTTGGTAAAGCAAAGGGTTTTGATTGTGATTCTCAGCGTCTTTCCAGTTTGGTTTTTGAGGGCTGTGATCACTAGACAATTGTGCTGCAAGCACAATTTAGTAGTTTCCCCTAAAACCTAGTACTGTATTCAATACAGTTCGGAGAGTTAATAAAGAGTTGATACATTTATCTATTTTTAAAAAAATAGTTCCTAAAGGTCCATTTTATTTGATGCTGATTTCCCACGTATTTCTGCTACAGTATTTTGTGGATCTTAAGTTTGTCCTGGAGTAGGTGACTAGTACCTTGGACAGTGTCAGAGTCACAATGGAAATTACAGAAGCTATGTGGCTATTTCACATTCTTTTAAAAATTTTATTTAGTTACTTACCTTGCATCCTGATCACAGCTTCCCTTCTCTCCTCCTCCTCCTCCTTCTCCTCCTCCTCCTCCTCCCAGTCCCTCCTTATCTCCCTTCCTATCATTTACCCCTCATCCTCTTCTCCTCTTAAAAAGGCTGACCTCCCATGATTATCAACAGACCTTGGCATATCAAGGTGCAGCAAGACTAGGCTCATCTTCCTCTACTGAAGCTAGACAAGGCAGTCTAGTAAGTGGAAAGGGAATCAAAAGAGTCAGAGACAGCCCCTGCTCCTGCTAGTAGGAGTCCCACCTAGCTGCACAATGTACATATGTATGTTACATATATATGCAGAGGGCATAGGTCTGTCTCATACATGCTTTCTTGTTGGTGGTTTAGATTCTATGAGCTCCTATGGGCCCTGGCTAGTTGATTCTGTAGGTTTTCTTGTGGCTCTTCTGGCTCCTTCAACACCTCTCCCTTCTATAGGATTTTCCAGGTTATACCTAATGTTTGGTTGTGGGTCTCTGCATTTGTTTCCATCAGTTGTTGGGTGAAGCCTCTCAGATGAAAGTTATGCTACACTCCTGTTTGTAAGTATAGCAGAATATCATTAATAGTTCCTCTCTCATGGCTTGGGTCTCAAGCTGGACCAGTCATTGGTGGCCACTACTTGATCCTTCCTGTTCCCATCCCATCCCAACCCCCTCCACCACCCAGTCCCCTCACTCTGTCTACCCACCCCCATGCCTATTTTATTTCCCATTCATCCCCCATGTTACTTAGCTTCTTTGACTCTGTGGAGCGTAGCATGGGTATCCCTTACCTTACGGCTAATATCCACTTATAAGTGAGTACATATCATGTTTGTCTTTCTAGGTCTGTTTGGGTTATCTCAATAACAATGATCTTTCCTAGTTCCATTCATTTGTCTACAAATTTAATGATATCATTGTTTTAAATTTCTGAGTAATATTCCATTGTATAAATTTACCACTTTAAAATAATCAATTCTTTAGTTGAGGAACATCTAGATTGCTTCCAGTTCCTGGTTAATAGGATTAATGCTTCCATGAACATAGTTGAGCAAGTGTCCTTGTGGAATGGGAGGTGTCTTTTAGGTATTTGTCCTGGAGTGGTATAGCTGGTCATGAGGTATCCAAAATATATTAAAAAACTGAAGAAACTAGACATCAACAAACCAAATAATCTAATTAAAAATGAGGTACACAGCTATTTAACATTCTAGTATTGCCAGAGTTACTGACTGATGATAATCGTAAGGACATCATAGCTCCCCAAAATACTAGAGTATATATTATTTTCCTATCCTCTGTTCTCCCTGTTGTAGGATGCTCTGGATGTGCCCTCAGTAATGGGCTAATGGTGGCACACCAGACAGTCACAGGACTGCTGGGCCACTTGCCTCTCATTTTGGAGGGAAGCTTGCCAATTATACTTGCAATTAACCAAGTAAAGACGAGCTTCCTCATTGGCTGTTTCTAGATTGCTGGGAATCTATGATGAATGAAGAATAAGTGGTTTCTTTACTCTCATTCTCCAAACAAGGATCCGCTGTCTCCTCAGTTTTCATTTAGATGTGAAGGTGACTAAAGAGGTGAGTTCTTGTTTAAAATAATCATGTCACAAAAGCAAGAAAACTTATAGATTACCACTGTTGTTCTGTATGAAGAAGTGCTCTTCTAGCCTGGGGACAAGATCCATTGTAAGACACAGATGCGGAGAATAAATGACAGGTAGTGCTCACAGACTTGTCAAAATAAACTCTGTGTGGTTTTGTTTCGTTTTTCCTAATCTTATCAATGGGAACTTTAAGCACATGTATTTAAAATATATGGTTTGATCAGTTCTGACATGCTTGAGAACATGAGAAACCACCAACATAATAAAACAATTACATCATATTTCAGACTGTCCTTGACCCTTTGTAATTCTTGTCTCCTTCTCCCATTATCATATCTTTACCAGTATAGAATTGTTTGAGTGGTTAGACTTTTATCTAGGTAGAACCATAGTATGTGCATACCTTTGGCATGATTTCTGTAACTCAGGGCAACGATTTTAAGGTTTGTCAAACTATTGCGTTTATCATTCTTTCTTTTTAAAGAAATTGTTAATAGCATCCTATTGTATGTACACATAGTTTTTAGAAACATTCACTTGTTGATGGACAGCAATGGTTGCTGTTGTATTGTTTTCAGCTTTTAGTTAACAATAATAAAACTACTATGAACACTCTGGAACAAAATATTTGTGTAGACATATGTTTTTGCATAGTAATTACAGTAGAAGGATTATGTTTGAGAGATGACAAAGTGTCCATTTCTCTATTTTCTTTCAAGTGTACAGAGGTTTCGGTGTTTCCACAGCCCTGCCCCCAATTACTTCAGTGGTCTGCTATTTTTTTTAATTAGAAGAATATCTATTTTCTGTGTTCCTTTTGTCTCATTTTTTTTCCTATATTCTTTTTTTCTTTTATTTTTTCCATAATCTATTTTTTGGGAGGGTGCTCAAGGCATTTTGTCTTTTATCCTGATTTTTCTATTGATTTGTCTGCCTGCGGTAGTATTAAACCCAGATTTGAGCTTTTTGAGATTTGAGCTGATTTTTTTTTTTTTTATTGTTTTAGATACTGCCTTGGGGACCACAACTTGGTTTACAATCTGATTCAATTAAAATTTGTGTTGGGATACTTGTGGGTGTTTTTTTGTTCATTTATTTATTGGTTTGTTTTGTTGTTTCAATTTTCTTCTCTTGCTGGGGATGGAGCTCCACACTGGACTATGTCATCACTGAGCTAAGTCCCTATTTTCTAGGTTGGGATAGTTTTTTGAGGTCAGATTTGGAGGTATGCTGGCTTACTGGTGGCTTTGCATCCATTGCCTGCTTCTTCCTTTGGTTGTTTCTGACAAACTAAGCTTCATTTGCTGCCCTCATACAGATATGATCTTCTCTGAATTGTTTACCACTAGAATTCCTGCTGATTTTGAGAGCTCTGATAGGCTGGAACATCTTCCTTTCAATAAGGTAAGCCACACAGGAGGCGGCATTCAAAGCCTCTGTTCTCTACCTTTCCATGGTGTTACTGAGAAGAAACTGGGGAACAGAGATCCATCCTTCTGGAAAAACACCGATGCCTTAAGAGTGCCCATCAGGGAGGGAGCCTCTGTCCTGTGTTGCTTGCCTCCTCCCTATGAAGGATCAGGGCTGAGAGTGACCAGGGACCAAATATGTCCAACTTTCCTATATGTTTCCTATATATCACACCGTGAGTGTGAGCTAGAGATGTGTGAAGGGAGGGAGCCCCTGGCTTCTTTAGCACACTCTCTGGGAGCTTAAACAGTATAACTCAGGGCTGGAGATGATGGAAAGCTGGTGGCCTCTCCTCCCAGGGACATTCGGTGTTGTGCATGCAGGGGGAATGGATTGTTGTCCTTTTGCCTATAATTGCTTCAATAAACTTTATTAAACTGAAGTAGAGTACAGGGAAGGATGGAGTAAGTGTAGGTTCAGGTGCCTCAGACTCTCATAGTTCTTAGTGAGGCATAATAGAGTTTTAAAAAGTATATGTGTATATGTGTATATATATGCATGTATATACACACATATATATACATATATTATATATATATATGAAACATGTTGCTATAGTCCTCTTAGGATAATTTTCAAAGACTTTATGTGTATTTAAGAGTGGATTTTTCCACTTACAGCTCACTGGTGCCCACCCCATGGACTCCGCCCATTACCATTCCAGATGTGAAACACTCAAGAAGCTTCTTCTCAAACTTGACCCCACACATCCTTGACTGTGCTCAGCCCATTGAGGACAAAAAGAACTCATTTACATGACACATTCAAATGTAGCTGGGAATTCGAGTTGTTTGTGACTGACTGGAGACAGCTCAAAGAGAATACAAGTCAGTGTGCAGCGTGATTGTTAGGAAAACAGATACAAGGCAGTGCAGGTAGACAGTGTGGGCCAGTGGGAGCAACACTGACCTCACCACCATCAAACCTGGATCCAGTCTTGGTCCTCCCTTGACTTGTGTGAGCTTCTTGGCAGATAGAAAGACTAAGAATAGAACACAAAAAGGCTTCTTGGGCCTATCGATAACTAGACAACCACACCCCTACTGGCAAAATGGGCAAAGGACAGGAATGGCTGCCAGAAGTGGAAGAGAGCTGGACTGCTGGCTGCACTGTGGTCAAGCATTTCACAGCAGGAAGTTGAGATCTTTCCTTTCTCCCTGCATTTTTAAACTCCAGAAAAAGAAAATAGGCATGGTCTTCCTGTGGCAAAGCAGGCAAGGGACCAGGTTATAAATTGCCTTCATTACTGTCATCTTTCTCTGCCTTGCAATTTCCCATTGTCTCTCATTGACTCACTCCTGTAGAAGCCAGAGGACAAAGGTAATGAGTTTATAGGGTGCATGGAGGCCAGCTACCCACTGCACAGCCAGGTAGAGGAGTGTGATGAGTGCACAGATATGGAGGGTGATCGAAATATGGAGAGCAACCACCGACTGGCGATGCGACCTTCTGCAAATCACTTTCTTGCACACCCATTCTTCCTAGCTATTTAATTATAAAACATTAAGGTGATATAAAGCAAGATGCAAAGTTAAGGATGTAAATATAATTTTAAATACTATTCTTCAAGCACTTAAAACATGCGCAGGTGTTGGCCCAATGATCATCATAAGAAACATAGCTTTAGTGATACTTTGGAATTTAGTCTGTGTCCAATATTTCTATCAGAGGTTTACGTGGAAGCTTCGCTCCTGAACTCACCACTTCTGGGGCATGATGGTCTGTAAATCTATATCAGTTACCTAGGTGTAAATGATTCCTTTTTGAAACTTTATATTTAAAAAAAAAGGCATATGATGCGTTTATGGATACTTTGGAAAAACACATTTAAAATATGCTGTCTAGAAGTACATAAATAGCTGGACTGTTCCACTTAATATGCACTTCAAGGTGTTCCGACAGCTGCCGCCCTCTCATGTCTCATAGTTGCTTCTAAGGCATCCCAGTGCACCTGTAGTCATGGTGATATTCTGAATGGGGAGGGGATGACTGAGGGAAGGGAGCAACTCGTGGACAGCATGCAGATGATAGTGTCTTTATCAGTGAAGCATGTGATGACTTCATATGACATGACATTGCATGGCTAAGTAATCTATAGAGTGTTTAATTCTTATCATTCTGATAGATCATCTATCTCTGAAAATGAAATTTCTGAATTCCAGGAACGAATTGTGTAAATTCCAGTTTGAATCTTATTTGAGTTGTTGTGCTGGGCGGAGCTGCCTAGCGAGATAGCAGCAGCAGCAGCAGTAGTATATGGACATGCATCGAACGCTTTCAGTGTGAGGTTGGGAGTCCTGAGATACCCAGGCTCTTAGCCTGAGAAACCCCCGATCACTCCGACTCTGTCAAGCAGACAGCCATTCCTGGACTATATAGCCTTTACTAGGTATCATTCTTTTGTGTTTGTGGTTCTTGAGATCTACTCCTCTAATGATTATACACACACACACACACACACACACACACACACACACACACATACACACACACACACACACGTATGTATGTATGTATATATATGTATGTGTGTGTATTTATAGTCACGCTGATTTTCTTCAGAATACTAGATATTATGATCCCTACCTAAATGTGTTTGAGTAGCCATTAAATATGTTATCCCATTCCTAAGGTATATGTTCAAAAGACATTATGTTAGTATATTAATTCCATGTTTATGTTTGTTGCTGCATTATTCATATTAGTTAGTGTGTTGAATCAGTCTTGGTGCTCATCAGTGGATAAATAGAAAGAAGTGATGTGTGTGTCGTGTGATATCTACTTATTTACTATCTATATCATAATGGGATATTATTTAGCTATCAAAAGGATGATATCCTACTATTTGAAGTAAAGTGATTGGAACCTGTCTTAGTTAGGGTTTTACTGCTGTGAACAGACACCGTGACCAAGGAAACTCTTATAAGGACAACACTTAATTGGGGCTGCTTACAGGTTCAGAGGTTCAGTAAGGTGGGAGCATGGCAGCATCCAGGCAGGCATGGTGCAGAAGGAGCTGAGAGTTCTACATCTTCATCTGAAAGCTGCTAAGAGAATACTGACTTCCAGGCAGCTAGGATGAAGGTCTTAAAGCCCACACCCACAGTGACACACCCACAGTGACATACCTGCTCCAACAAGGCCACACCTCCCAATACTTCCACTCCCTGGGCCAAGCATATTCAAACCATAACAGAACCTAAGGATATCATGGTAAGTGAAGTAAGTCAGACCCTGTGGCACAGACCTATAATCCCAGCTACTTGGAGATCTGAGGCAGAGCATTCCAAGTTTAAATCCAGAAGCAGAAGACAGAGTGAGTTGCTCGTTAGCCTGGGAAACTTAGTGAGACTGTGTCTCAAAATTAAAAGTGTAAAGTGGACCGAGGCACTGGATCAGTGGTAAATTTAGCACTGTCAGCTCTGTTTTGAATTTTTTCAACATAATATTTTTATTGATTCTTTAGTAACTTTATAACATGTATGCCATCACACTTACTTCCTAGTCCTTCCACGTCTGCACCCCATCCTTGTGACTCCCCTCCCCCAAATAAAAATAAACAAAGTCCAGTTTGTGCTATCTGTATACTCACTGGAGCATGGTAAAACTCTCAGTGGCCCGCTCCTTAAATAGAACTGCATTGTTCCCCTCCTGCACCCCCACCAGATCCAACTGGGGAGAACTAACCTCAGCTTTTAACAGTTTTTCTTGATAACTTCCTGTTTAGGCTGTTACTTCTGTGAGGGTATTTGGATGGGGGTAAGGTAAGTAGACCTACCTGCTTCTGCCTCCTGAATACTGGGATTAAAGCCGTAAGCTATACTACGTCTAACCCAATTTTGAATAATTAAAAAAAAAAAAAAACCTTCTTTGGAAGTCATTTCCTAATTTAAAAACATTTGTTGCTTCCATGGGTTCCTAAATAATTCATCATTTCTCTCACAAAGTTAAACATGATATTCTATATTTTATCTTACATTAAAATTAAGTATTTTAAACTATACAGAAATCACACAATATGAACTGAGGTCTTTAACTCCAGACAGAAATATAAATTTAATATATTTACTTAAAAAGACATTGAATTTCACAGTGCCAGCTCCCAGGAACAGGCTCATTGTTCAGTGTCAAGTGAGCAAACTCTTTGTGTTAGGAAGAAAACCAGCCCCCCCCCCCAAACTCGTTGAATAAAGCTGATTATCCTGATACATCTTGTCTCTTGACAGTATTGACAGACCTTTTTAAAACTCTAAGCTCTAAACGTGAGAGCTGTGTTTTTTAGATTTAGCCAAGGAAGTAAACATTGAAGCCATACAGTTATTTCTCTCACCCGAGTGAGTCCTTAATGTATCTGAAAAAACAGTTGATCACCAAGTTTCTATTTCCAACTTTCAAGATATTTGTGTTTCTAGAAAACGACCTCTGTGAGTACTCCTATTATTATTCTGGGTTTTATTTTATCTAGAAGTCTCTTGCTTTGGAACATTGACAGAATCAGGGATTATTTTGGTTTTTTTCGGACCATGATTCACTTTAACACTTCACTGAGAATGACAAAATAAGAATTTCTGCAAGGTTGAGTTCCTCAGAATCCCACTGGGATGAAGGAGCCATAAGTCAGTGATGCTGCAGAACATCCCTGGGCAAACAGATCTGCTAAGCTGAGATCTGGTGAGCAGGCTGAGCTGGGGAAGAGCTGAAGTGAGACTGTCATGCCAGACAAAGACAGCAATGGTGGTAGGATTGGCTCAAACCATAGAGAATTTTGGAGTCTAATGGAAGCCATACTTACTGTTAAAGACTCAGTAAATCAAGACCCCAGTTTCTGTTCAACCAGTTCTTTTCTATTCTAACTTCAGAATCTCAATAATTCTTAATTAAATTCTAAGATAGAAAAAAACTATCATAAGATTAAGTTCAATTGCTATGATTCAGTCTCTTTCAATTAATTTCTGTGTTTTATTTTTAAAGATATCAGTCCCGATGCTATAAGATACATAAGGTCCATACAGAGCACTCATGAGTTGAGTCAGTTGATGTAACAGTGAATTGTTGCCTTTTTTTTTTTTTTATTGGTACAGTCTACTCTGGTGCAACAGTCCCATATCAAAGATGGTTGCTATTACAGCAGCTGTCAGGAACTGCCAAGCTCAGCCACATTGGGACTTCCCATTTCCTTCCTTCAATTAACTCTTTACCAAGATCAGTCAGTCACAGGTGATAACTTGGCTAGTTGTGCTGTCCCTGCATGCCACAAGTTAGTAATACATTGTCTGCCTTTGATGAATAGCTTAGTGCTATGTTCAAGTTTAAGAGAATGGCTAAATCAGTATTCAGGTCCCATCTTTAGAAATCTGTATCCTGGGGTTGTATCAGTTATGGGGCAAAGACACTACATAGCAGTAGGAACAGGGAAGGTTCCTACAGATCTGTGAGGGACAATAACCATCCCTCCCCAGGGCTACCCTAGCATAATTTTGATTGCCTCTGGTTACCCTATGGTTTGAAATATTAAAGGAACAATTCTGGAATTAAATTATAAACTTTAAACTGTATGCTGGTTTGAGTGTCATGATAGAGTCAGATCTCTTGAAGTAGGTGGTCTGGGCTGTGGATTATTCTTTTGTTCACTGCTGTATGGGTCTTTCTGTATGGGTCTCTTAGTCATTAGTGAGAGAGTGGTACAGAACATGCTCATACATCTGCGTTAGCTATTTTTCTCATCATCACTGGGACAAAATGTCTGAGAAGAGGCATCTTTTGTTTGTTTGTTTGGCTCACAATTCAGAGAAATGCAGTGCACGAGGGTAGAGATGGTATGGTGGTGGGTGTGACTTGCTTAGTGGCAGCAAGCATGAGTCAGGGCGGACTGGAGACTTGTAGCCTACTAAGGTATTATCTTATTCCAGGGGTATTAGCTCATGCTCCTGGAAATTAAAATACAATGTGGGCAGTTCTCATAAAACTCAAATGAGATAATTTATTACAGGCACTTTGCAAAGGCAATGGCACCCCCTTCAAACGTAAGAGGTTATAGTAACATGACCGTCCACCTCATTGCAACCCCAGGGTGGCAATCAGCACCATTTTTTCCCTTTGCTGGCATTGGGGCTGAGAGGAAGTTTGACAGCTATTCAGGTAAGAGCCGAGGACTTGTATTCCTGAATGATGCTGCCCAGAAATTGACAATCATTCAAATTAACCTGTGAAGTTAATTGCTGTGTCCGACACGATGCCTTTCGGCTTGGGCAGTTATGTTCTTGATCAGATGAGGTCTTCCTTTTATTAGTTTCTGAGTCACAGGGCAGGCGTGGGTTTGGTACTGTGAATGCTAAATTGGGATCAAGGAGCTGGCATTGCTTCTGGCCTTGAGGGAAAAAAAAACAAACCCTCTTTTGGCATATCTAATTTTGTTGTTTGCTGTGAGGAAAGGAACCCTGTTTCTGCACAGGGTGCAGACAGCCTTTGAAGTCCTTGGACTAAGAGTCTGCTGTGACCTGTTTCTTTTTCATCTCTGATGCTCTGGCTCCCAGGGTTTGGAGACTATGTCAGATCTTCATCATTTTTTGTCCCCCCACCCCCAGACCTCATTGGCTCTCACAGGAGGATTGCGTCATCCTTACCACAGACTAGTGGAGCTTTGGGTACCCTGTAGCTGCTAGTGTCCTTTCCAGTCAGTTCCTTCAACCGAGGAGGATAGTGACAGATTGCTGGCTGAGACTGCCAAAATGCCTGTTGCCTAACGATTGCTATAAATTCTGACGATAATAGCAATCATAAATAACATAAAACAGTAGTGTGGAAGCAGAAATCACCCAGGCTGTTCTGACTTCTATTTGGAGAATTAAAAAAAAAATTGAGAGCAGGCTTACAAGAATTTGGGGCCACATGGTACCATGTGACACAAAGACTTGGTAAGTAGTGATTCATAAGGTGTTTCTTGAAGGGCAGACAGAAAGACAAAGGAAGTCATCTACCAGAAGTGAGAAGGGAGGAAATGTTACATAGCTATGGAGGTCGTGGCTTTATTACCATGGTATAGCATAAAGCATATGTCCTGTGAACACACACACACACACCACGCACGCACACGCACACGCACACAGACATACATACATACACACAGACACACATGCACACAGACACACACACATATACATGTACATACATAGATACACACAGACACACAAACATACACACAGACACACATCCACATAGACACACACACACACACATACACACATAGATACACACAGACACACAGATATACATACACACAGACACACATGCACACAGACACACACACACATACACACATAGATACACACAGACACACAGACACACACACACGCACACACATATACATGCACACACACAGACACACAGACACAGACATACATAGACATACACACATTCCCAAAGACAAACACACATAGACACACACAGACATACATATATACAGACACACACCCCCAAAGACACACACAGACACACATACAGACACATATACACAGACATACATACACACAGACACAAAGACATACAGATACAAAGACACACACACACACACACACACACACACACACACACACACTCCCATTCAACTTGTTATTTTTTTTCAAATGTTAAGCACTGGGGACATCTCCATGGCCAAGTTACCCTTAGCAGAAGATATTTGTCATTCGCTGTACTGTTCTTTAGATTAGAGGTGGTGTTTTGAGATACTTCACATTCATATAGTAAATTTTAGTGACTTGGAAACTACAAGGACATTTGAATACATTTTAATTTTAAATTCTATTTTTTTTTTTTTTTTTTTTTTGGTTTTTCGAGACAGGGTTTCTCTGTGTAGTCCTGGCTGTCCTGGAACTCACTCTGTAGACCAGGCTGGCCTCGAACTCAGAAATCCACCTGCCTCTGCCTCCCAAGTGCTGGGATTAAAGACGTGCGCCACCACCGCCCAGCAATTTTAAATTCTAAATAGGTGGTCATTGTGCTGAAAGAGTTAATTAGTTTTCCAGCTCTCATCCACAACTGGCTTCTGGGGCATCGATTCTGTGGAAGAAAGCTTCCTGTTTACATTTCAGAAGCAAAGTTTATTGATCACAAAGAACAATTTGTGTGCTTTGTATCTGTAATTTACTTAAATTCAAAAGGCAAAACCATAAATGAGGTGATTAATTTCTTGTTTAGGTGATATTTTATAATAGGGACAAGTAGTTACAGGTGTCCAAAGTTCTACCTTTGCTGTGTGGGGGTGACATCTGGGCTCCTAATTGTGAACAACAAAATCTTCCCTGCATCCAGTCGGGTGTCCCCAGATCATCATAGGGCCTGCATCCAGATGGATGTTTCCACATTACTATATATTCATCAGAGTGCCGGGCCTTTGGACCAGTGTTTACAGTGACTGCTTTGTATTAGATTCTAAATTTCTGATTTATTGATCACTCACTTAAACCCTCATCATTGGGGAGACACACACACACACACACACACACACACACACAGAGAGAGAGAGAGAGAGAGAGAGAGAGAGAGAGAGAGAGAGAGACAGAGAGATAGACAGACAGAGAGACAGACAGACAGAGAGAGAAAGACAGAGAGGAAGAGAGAAAGAAGAGGAAGAAAAGGAAAAGGAGAAGAAGAGGAAGAGAGGAGAGTGTGCCAAATGTGTTGAAACCTGTGTTTTTCTCTATCTAGAATGCTAGGGAAACAAAAATAAAAGAATCAATCCTATGTAAAAAAAGATCGACTTTCCATTGAGGTTCCAAACATGATAGCTGCTTCTCTTTTGTGTGTTAATTGAAATGGGGATTTATGACCTGTGATATGATAATCAGTCTCAACTTCATTTTGTCATTAGTGGCAGCTGTGTATCTGGGGGTAGGCCTGAAGTTGTCCAGTGGTGATGTCATTGCTGGCAGACTCCACTCGGATGTGCTCTGAATGATCTAGTTGTTCTTTCTACTCACCCTGAGGCATGAGTTGTGGTCCAGCTCCCCATTTCCCTGTCAGCATCTTCCTCAGCCATGGAAAGTTAAATTCTCAGTCTCTTCTTCATCCCTTCCTGATTTTATTTCTCTGGAGGCCCAACTGAGACATGAGGGAAGAAGGAAAGAAAGCAGGAGAAAGGAGGCAAGGACACCCTTCAAGTATAGATGAAGTAGAAGTCACTGTGGGATCTTACACACTCTTGGGTACCACGTGGTTTGAATGTGACATGAGTAGCTTCTGTTAAAATTCATCATGAAGTTTGATTCCCAGTGGAATGTTACTAAGAGTTGGTGGAGCTTCACCTTCACAAGGGTGTCTAGGTGGATCCCACATGAATCACCTAGGTGTAATTAGGACTAATTCTTAAAGAGACAGTATGGCACTTCATCATCCCTTCTTGTGTCTGAGCTCATTGTCTAAGTTTGACCGTGGTTCTGTTTTCCCACTGTGGGTTATAGCTAATAAGGCATTGGACAGATATGGCTCCCTGCCTGTCTCTAGTACCACGGGATTAACAAAACTCTTTTCCTTGAGAGTAACCCAATCTTAGATATTTTGTTATGGTGAGAGAAAATGAAGGGAGAAAACCAGTGTCAACATCTGTTCTCCAAAGCAGGGATGTAAGCTCTCTGCTTAGTCACAGGGCCCATGAGCTTCTTAGTATCTTACCAGGCACAGAGGGTATGGCTAACTGGTCAGTCCTGTCCTCCCCTATCCCTGACAGTCTGAGAATCAAGCTGGGAAAGGATCCCAAGAACTTCAGGTGAAGAAATGGCTCTGTGAAGTAGACAAGAGGACAGAGTTTGATACAGGTATAGAGTGAAAAGTTACTCTCGTGGGCAACTGGGACTCAGAACCCGTAATGGACATGCATGTCCTATGGAAAGACAGGAAAGAAAGAGACATTGTCCTATCCACTTAGTCTCCCTTGGGTAAATGGTGTTATCTCATATTTATGGTTATAACTGGACATAGGCAGGATCTCCTGGCACCAGATAAAGGCTTCTGATGGACAGGAAAGACCCAGAAGCCACACCGAGGTGGAAGACTGCCCAAAGCTCAGGGACTTGGTGCTTACACCTGAAAGTACAATTATCTGGGTCAAAGGATACGGCCAAAGACACCAGCAGAGGCTACTACATCCTAGCATTTCAAATAGCACCAGGTACTTGAAAGAGACTCAACAAAATCAATTGAATTTATTGAATATGAAAGCATGTCATTATAATCTAGACTAAGATAGTTTACAACTAGGACATCCTTCTTAGGTTGGAAGGCTTGCCAAGGAGAAGAAACAGAGAGAAATCTCAGAGGGGGGAAAATACAGAAACTGAAAACCAATCTCTGTAGGTTGGGAAAGACAGGTTCATTCAGAATATACTTGTCGAGGGCCTCTTGGGTACTAGGTGCTGGTCTGAGTTGTAAAGAATACAGCAAAGAGTAAACACAATGTTCTGTGCTCACCTGAGGGTTGTAGTCAAGTGGGAGGGAGGAAAATGGTTATTAAGAGAAATAAGTTTATGTGCTTGGTGGTCATTCAGATCTAGGCAGAAAATGTAACAGAAGCAGGGGCTTTGGGGGAAAGAACTGAGGCAGGGGACAAAGGCACACTTAGAAGGTGACTCTGCGGGGTCAGGGGTCAGGACCTAGAAGATAGCTAGGGAGAAGAGTCCCCTGCATAGGAAGAGCAGGTGTGAGGAACATGGCTGGCGTGTTTGCCAGCTGCTGCAGGGTATTATGAAGAGTGAGAAGAACACTGCATGAGTCAGAAGAACACTGCAGAACACGTCAGGAATACCGCAGTAGGGCCAACCCCACAGATCCTGACAGATCTCCCCCCCTCCCCCCCCGCTTTTAAAGCAGAAAAGACAAGTAATTTTATTTATGTTCTTAGACCTTTAAATATTCTTGTATATGTATTTCTCTGTTATGTGCATAGAACTGCTCACTAATTACTCATTAAATGACTAGCTACTGTTTTTCTAGATTTAATTTTATTTACTCTGATAAAATCAAACTATCCTTTGAGACACTGACAGCAGAATTGCTGTGATAACTCCTCTTATTTTAGGGTTTATTGTGTCAAGGAAGAGCACACATATTAGCTGCAACTATGTATACTGAAGCCGGGAGATATACCAAACCGTAGTTCAGTAGATAGGCTTATTTCACCCTTAGAAACCACAGCTTGCCCTAGTGGGATTCCACTGGAATGCCCAGTGCAATGCTTTCAGTCAAAGGCACTGTCTGTAAACCCTGCAGGGTTTAGTTAGCCCTCCCCACTTTAAAACTTTTTATTACTTCTGTGAGAATTTCCTGAAGAAGATGTTTTCACTCTGCATGAGACAGGAAGCCACTGGAGGAATTTCTAGCAAAGATGTAATGAGATTTGAAAACATCAGAAATCACTGGACCTTACAGAAAAATGGGAAGTGCTAAAGAGAACAAGGGGTCTGGGGGAAATTTAAGGACAATCACTCGTGCTTTATTATTCAGTTTTACTTTAAGAGGTATTTTATTTTTCCAGGAAGAAAGACAAAAGAAATGCTTAACATCCTATTTGAATAGAGTTGAATAAATCTAAAGATTATTCACAGAGAGGGGGAAGGGGAGGGAGAAGGGAAAGAAGAGGAAGGAAGAGAAAATGTCTGTAAAATTAGCTCTTGGAAATTTTCTGACTCTTCTTGGAACAAGCCATGTTTTAGAACTGTGCCATCATTTGTCTTGGCTAGGCTATTTCCAATCCATAATGGATAGTTTAACTGACACAGTGTGAAACAGTCTTTAGGGAAGTGGTGGTTAAATAACTGGCTTTGAAAACAGAGAAACCTAGAAGAAGAAGCAGATGCTGGGGAGGGGACTCGGAGATGCTCCAGCCCTGATCTGAATCTGCTCCAATCAGTTTTGTTCACTCCCAGTTCCTGCAAATTTAACTCACAATTCAAAGTCCTGGCAGGGAATGTCAGCCTCTGGTCTCACTGGAGTACCTATGGTCTAGAGCAGTGGTTCTCAACCTGTGGTTTATGACCCCTTTGGGGTTGCATATCAAATATCCTGAATATCAGATGTTTACAATACGATTCATAAGCATAGCTAAATCACAGGTATGAAGTAGCAACAAAATAATGTTATGGTTGGGGGTCACCACGATACGAGGAACTGTGTTAGAGGCTCCATCACTGGGAAGGTTAAGAACCACTGCTCTAGAGCAAAGGGTTAGATCTTCAAATATCTGCACATAGCCAATGAAAGATAATCCCTTCATGTCAGTTAATTTACATGGCAGTGGCCAAAAGACATGATAGAAGCAACTCAGAGGTGGAAGGGATTAATCGGACTCCTCACATCACAGCTTTAGAGTTTTTTTTTTTTTCTTTAGTCAACATGGGAAGACATGTTGAATAGTTCTGTCCCTGGCTGAAGTGGAAGACTAAGGGTGTACATATGGTAACGGGCCAGGAAAGAGAGAACAGTCTGAAGCCACGGGTTCAGCTACACCCGTCAAAGGCCCTCCTTTAGAGGCCTCCTGTTAAACAGGCACCACTGCATGAAGGAGCCTCTCCAAATATCATCCTTTGTTGGGAACAAGCATCGTTGAAACATGAGCCTGAGAGACATTTCACATTCAAACATCGCTCCATGTAAGGGGGAACCTTGGCAGTATCCTTGGAGAACTTTGATGTGGCCGCTGAGCAAGTTCAAACAACAAATGACCACTAGTCTCTATCTATACCCAGTGGTCAGTCGCTACATGCCATTAAGATTATTAAGTGACGGTAAAGCAAACAGAAACTTGGGGTTTGCATATCAGATATCCTGGATATCAGATGTTTACATTATGATTCAGAAGCATAGCTAAATCACAGGTATGAAGTAGCAACAAAATAATGTTATGGTTGGGGGTCACCCCACATGAGGTATTAGAGGCTTGCTGTGTGTCATTAAGGTTACAAAGTGATGTTAAAGAAAACAGAAACTCGACTTTTAAAATTACATTCTCCACATTTCAGTTGCCCAGTAGCTACTCTGTACCAGGCAGTGTATATACACAACATTTTCCTTTCATTTCAAAATATACCTCAGTCTCATTGAATCCAAGTTGTGATTAAGGTAGACAGAGTATATGCTATTATTTATCCCTTGTAATTGTGGAAACTGAGGCCCAGTTGAACAGGTAACACTGCCAATCACCCAGATAGCCCAATACCACACAGCCTGAATTCCAACTGAGGCCATTTGTTTTCCAATACAAACCCCTTCGTGCAAATCCTTGCTTAGATGCCCCTGGCAGTGCCGTGTCACTGTAAAACAACCAATTCGTTGTCTCAGATTTAGCCCTTATAAATCCCCCATCAATGAAATAACCACGCAACTTTAGCAAATTATCTTTTATGGGACTTTTCAAGGCTACTTTGCCCAAGGGCTCCATAACCTATGGCGTAAATACCAAGATGTATTGACAGATAGAAAATTGTCTGTCGTTGGTTGGAGCAGAACACAAGAGAAGAGATCCCTATAGGGTGCCCTTCCAAAGCTGCATGCCTCTTGGAAGCAAGCTTCCCTTGCGTCCTGGGACCTGCCTCAGTGAGGGCAGGTTTACAGATGAGGGAAACATGCAGCTTCCCAGGAAATCAATTCAAGGCAGAGCTTACAGATCCTATTGCTTAACTCCAGTCTTTTAAAACAATTCTTTATTCATAATTATTAATGTATTTGTGTGGGTTTGTGTGTGTGTGTGTGTGTATGTTGCGGGGAGTGCCTCCGAGCAAGTGTTGAGGTCAGAGGACAGCTTGTGGGAACTGGTTCTCTTCTTCCCTTGTGCGGACTGACCTCAGGTTGTCAGGCTTGGTGGCAAGGGTTCTTACCCTCTGAGCTATCTTGCTGACCCTAAAGCACAGTCTTTATAGTGAAATTATATAGAAGTTAGGTTTGCTGCATCAGGCATTGTTGCCTGTGCCCTGGACTACTTGCCGCCCAACCTAACCTGCCCTTGGGGGTTGGAGGTGGGGTGGCGTGGAGTCAACTCTCGGAGCAGGTGAGAAACACAGCAGCAAGCTCCTTTGATACCCTCCACCCACAACCCATTGGTCCCAAGAAAGCATCTCTTCTAAACAGCAGTTCCCGATTGGCTGGAATTGTCTGCACCAGCAATCCTCGGTCTCTCAGGCAGTCCACAATTAAGTCCTTCTGCAGGAGATGCTTTTGTGGCTGCTTGGCCCCCAGCTTACACAGAGGTGGGCCCCGTTGTTCCTGCTACAAGGCATAATAACATCGGGCTAGCGTGAGCACTGTGGGAATTAAGAAAAGAGTAGAACTGGATTCCTGTGAACTGTGTGGATAAAATTATTCCAGTTACAAATGAAGATGAGCCCAAACCGTGTCCTCCTTTAGAACTTGCAACAGCCACCTATGAAGAGCTCCTCCCCCAGTCGTGGCTCTGCCCAGTAAGTCTGAAGATGTACCCACATCTGCTGGTCCACAATAGGCGAGTGCTGGTTCCAAGCTCCTGGTCCTCAGAGGTAACTGGTCGTGTCTTCATCTGAAATGGGTTTTGTCTCAAATATCTCAGGAAGCCATTGAGAATAGAGAGCAGGCTCTTCCCCACAAGCCCTCGCTCGTATGCTTAAGGATTTCCAGACAGTTCTAAGCATCTTGTAAATAATTCATCTCTTGAAATGTAAGGAGGAAGAAACAGTTATGTTCTGAACAGCCCCGCTAGGAGCCTCTTGCATGCTGAGGAGCCTCCGTTCCTCAGGTTTTCCTCAGGCTGTGGATGTACTTTTTGTACTGATGTGCCCGATGTTCTTCTGTACCCCGCAGGTCTCTGCCTAGCGTCCTGTCCACGGAGCTACTTAAGATTGTCTCAAGCCCCCGTTCCCACGAGCTCTTCCTCATAAGACCAAGAACACAATCAAAATGAAACCTAAGCAACTAGCAATAATCTCCGTTTCATTTCACTAGGACCCTCTATAATAGTGGCCCTTGGAGGAGCCTTGTTAGGTCTCTTCAGGTCTCATGGCTGAATTACAAACTCTCATTATTTCATAACCACACCGTGGGGCATTTTATTCCATCTGAGAATGGTGCTTCAGTGGTAAAATTTGCTTAAAGGAAGGATTTAAATACACAGCTTGATGTTTTGTTAAAATGAGGCTACCGTCATCACCCAAGGGAAACCATCCCTACTCGTGATGAGCTATATTCACAACCTGATTGCTACCCAGGAACAGCTCAACCAGCTGGAAGGTGCCAGTACGAAGGACAGAGAGGGAGAGGGAATATCTGGGTGGAGAGGTATACTGTTGACTCATATGTCTAAGAATATGGGCACAGGGTATCACTCACTGGATCTTTTTCAAGACAATTGAAAGTCATCGTCTTGGGTGGAGATGATATTGGAGGCCATGGTTTGCATCTTCTGTTGTATTTTTCAGACAAAGGAAGTGAAATCTAAGTTCTGACAGGACAGGGGCAATTTCTTTTCTTTTTTTATTACATTTATTTATTTATTTATTTATTTATTTATTTATTTATTTATTTTTACAGCCCAGTCATTCTCCCCCTCCCAGTTTACCCTCCCACAGTTCTCCATCCCATTCCTCCTCCCCGCTGTCTTCAAGAGGATGTCCCCCAACCCTGCCAGGCCTCTCCACTCCCTGGGGCCTCAAGTCTCTCAAGGGTTAGGCTGATCTCCCACTGAGGCCAAACAGGCAGTTCTCTGCTGTGTATGTGTCAGGGGCCTTAGACATGTATGCTTATCTGGTTGGTGGCCCAGTATCTGAGAGATCTCAGGGGTCCTGGTTAGTTGAGACTGCTGGTCCTCTTATGGGGTTGCCCTCCTCCTCAGCTTTCTCCAGCCTTTCTGTAATTCAACCACAGGGGTCCTGAACTTCAGTCCAAAGGTTGGGTATAAGTATCTGCTTCTGTCTCAGTCAGCTGCTTGTTGGACCTTTCAGAGGACAACCATGCTAGGCTCCTTTCTGTAAGCATACCATAGCATCAGTAAGGGAAGTGAAATCTAAGTTCCAATAGGCAAAGGGCAATTTCAATGCTGCATCATATTGTCTGATGCCATGCATCTGTGTCGGCTTGGGCACCATAAGAGGAAACCACAGCATGTAAACCTCTTACAGTTCTAGATGAATCCACCGCCTGTTTACCTGCAGGGGCATCTCTCCTTTCTACAAACCCTCTAATCCTTCTTTGGGGATCCAACCGTCATTTTCTCTTCTAACTCTGATTTACAAATGCCCGGCTCCAAACAGGACCACAAAGCAAGTATAGTCTGGCGCTTCAGTGTGTGAATCTGGGTGTGTAACACTAGATAAGCGTTCATCCAGTTCACCACAGAGATGGCCATCTGCTTGTTAAAGGCCCATTGGATACTTGCATCAGAGCATAGAATTCATAATTTACAAGCTCCACAGTGATTTTTGACTTATAGATGTAATACATACATATGATAGTTAATAAAAAAAGATGAAAGAAAACAAACCCATCATGCCTCCCAACACGAGCAAGACTAGTTTGTTTTCTTCTCCATGTGTTTGTATAAAGATATACCTATACACAACACAAAGAGCATTAAAAATTTTGATCATATATATATATATATGCACATACATACATATTCCTATATACGTAAGTACAACCTGCTCAGCCTGTTGAATGTTACGTGTATGTATGGTTTCAGGGCTGACTATTTGGCACCGGACAACCAGTTGGTGTGCTCTTCCCTGGGGAAGACTTTCTCATCCCTCAGTTGCCTATAGTTCTTCGTGTGGAGTAGAGGTGGGCTTTAGATCTTTTGCCACCTTGCTTTTTAATGCCTTTGCTTTCTGTACCACAGATCATATATTTGTTTCTTGTATTGTATAGATTTTTGTCTGCTTTTAACTCTCCTAGTTTTATTAACAAAAAAAAAAGATTTATTTTAAATGTATAAGGGTTTTGCTGCTGTGTATTATGTGCATGCAGTGCCTGCAGAGGCCAGAAGAGGGCGCCAGAAGCTCTAGAATTAGAGTTGCAGATGGTTGTGAGCTGCCACGTGAGTGCTGGGAACTGAACCCTGACCCTTAGGAACTGCAGTTGGTGCTCTTAACCACTGAGCCATCTCTCCAGGCTCAACTGTTCTAGTTTTTAACTTTTAATTTTACAATGATTTCAACAGGTGTTTTATTTTTGAATAATCAAATAAAGAAATACTACCTTTTCAGTCTTATATATAAGTATCTATATCTTCATCTATATACATCTGTATGTATATGCATGATAAAGACTGACACATCTTTCCTCTAGGAGACATTGATTTGTGGCAAAACATTCACTTTAAAGGGCTTTAGACTCGTAGTTACTATTTCTGAAAACTGGACACACACACACACACACACACATACACACACACACACACACACACACACACACACACACACGGAGTTACTGTGCATGTAAACTATACATTTTATCACAAAGGATTTGACAATTTTTCTGTGCTAGTTATTTCTATAAGGTAGAAACATTCACAGAGTCAACAGGATCCTCAATCAGCAGCCAGTATTCCTGCAGCTTCTTAGACAAGCTCTTTCCTCACATTGGGCAAAGTGTCAAATTCAAACAACTGTTCAGAACCACAGCTCTAGGCTAGACCGCCTGGATCCTAGGTTCCAGAGTACGTTCTGTCTCCTGTTCCATGGATATGTGTGCAGCAGTCAGTAATTCTGATGTCAGGAGGCTAGTACATACATCCCTTCTTTAGGAAGTGAGATATGAGGACCACACCACCCTAAAGACTCCAGTTCCTGATCCCTGACGACCCCTTCAAGTTTCTTCCCTCTGCTGAACTCCATGTTTGTTTCTGTTTGGGCAAGAAACATGCATTTAGAACAGTAATACTGGAGCCCCTGCTGCATGATACGGTTGCCCTTGGAGGCCTCAACTTTATTTTGCTACAGTGTTGATATATTTTGACAGGATGCTGTCTATTCTTTTGTGTAACACTAGGCTAAGCAGGTGACGTGACAGGCAGCAGAGATGCCAAGCTGAGTGTGAAGGCCTTGAAGAACAGCATCATGCAAGCTGGTGTCAGAGAAAGGACCTGGCAGGAGTCAGGTGATAATGGGACTTTGTCTTCTAACAGTGTGGTCCTGCCTCTGAGGTTTATCTTTTTAAAGTTGCGGTCTGAAAGACTGACATGTGAACAGAGCAGCAACCATTTTTCAAAGGGAGATGGACACACTGTTATTTCCCAGTAATATCGGTGCTGTCATTATTCCTGGCTTGTTTATTGGTAGTGTTTTCTGAGTGCCCAAAATTATAATGTTAAAAAAAAAAAAAGTGCCACAAAACAAATGAGGTGAGAACTACTGAGCTGGAACTTTTTTTTAACTGTTAGAGACAGAGCCAAGACAGGCTAATGCCTAGAGAAACAATGGCAGAGGAAACAGCAGCACTAAAAATAGAGTTACATAGTCCCAGCTTCACTTCTGTTTGTCAACCCAGGACAATGTTTGGGTTCTAACAGCTTTTAACCACAGGAGAGATCTCCCGTCGGAGAGTTACATCTGATAACAAAAATTTCCATTTTTTTGGAAAAACATTTCATTTAGTCACCATTTAAACTGCCCTCCCCTTCTTGGAGACTATGCCAGGGGACTCTAAGTATAAAGGCATCTTTTATTTAGATAACTCAAATATTTTCAGTTTCCCAACTTTTTTTTTTTAACCTTAACTTCTGAGTTCTCAGATTCTTAATTTTCAAATCTTTTTTTTCTCCTAGAGATGCGAACTGACTTCTCTTGCAAAAATAGGAGAATGCCTTACATTACTGTGACTGAATTTATGTCTCTGAGTTTTCAGTTTCTTCTCACTTATGTATATCTCAAGGCCACGAACTTGCAATGTGCTGTTAGCACACTGTCTTTCGCTTTGTTTTTTGAGCAAATGCCTCCATGCACAGTAAGACGTGGTTTATATTGTACCATACCCTCTAATCCTTTGCTGTTTTTCCTCTTAAAGTCCTCAGACCTCCACTAATGTTTCTGTACAGATGGGAATCCTTCATCTTTAGAGACTGTTAAGTCCAAGTGTTATGTCATTCCCTTATCCCTCACGAGGAACAGGTTGATAGCAACAGGTTCTAGAGTACTAGCTCTCAAAGCAGTCCTAGTCTTCAGGAGGTAAATCCATCCTCGCCCAACCTTGTGGATGCTAATACATAAAGGTAGCCATTTCCAGGGTTGGAAGGTTGACTGGAAGACTTAGCTTTGTTTTGCTGCAGCTTACATGGTTGGCATGGTGGCTCACAACCATGTGTTAACTCAAGTTCCGAAGGATCTTGCGCCCTCTTCTGGCCTTCACAAACACTGCATGCAAGAAGTGCACAAACATGCAGGCAGGTTAAACCACCCATGCACATAACATTGAAATAAATATTTCATTTTGAAATAAGTCTTTGAAAAAACTCCCAGACCCAAATGTACCCATTCTCCATTGAGTAGTGGCTGCCAAATCTACAAAAAGGCCATCCACAGACCCTGTTTCTACAATCCTTAATTTCTAGTCATGGGGTCCAGCTAAGTATAGACAATTGATTCTTATTCGTCAGTGACCCGGATAAAGAGTTCTTCTTACAATGCTGTGGTTTCAAAATCTCTGTTGAGAGTCCCCTGGCCCAGTTATTTCTTTATGTTATTTTGTCTTGTCTATAGTAAAATAATGGCAACATGCCCCATATGTTATTTACACTATGGAGAGATGGTTGATCTTGTTCTTGTAGAACTCTGGGTAGAACTCCTTTTCAATGTATAGAAAATCAATGATATTCGTATTTCCATCGCCTTAGTAGTTCATTGCCTCTCTTCCTCCTCCTCTTCCCTTCCTCTTCCTACTTTCGAGCACACCCTCTCCCTTCACAGCACTCTCAGAAGTGAATCACCGCTGCTAAATGGCTCTCTGACTGAAAGGCATTAGACACCTAGCCTTAAAATGATTAAGATGTCCTTGGCACTTGTGATTCAATAGAAAATCAAATACAGCAACCCTTTTCTGTATCAAGCTATATTTTCCATGGCTGAGACTTGGAGAATAACTATTTGATTTATTTACCGAGGTGGCCAAATGACCACTCTGGGACGATTGTCATGTGAACGGGCAAATAACTGGTTGTGTTTAAACCACACTTTCTCTAAGATCCCTATGCAATTACACTCTTTTCCAGTCCTGGCCCTGGAAACATTTCTACCCTAAAGAGAAGATAAAGTCTACTTAGTATTTGTGAAAGTAATTTCTCATCAAAGTATGGCCATCAATTTTCATTGGAAGGGAAAGAGAGTTAATAAATCTATAGCAATTTAGAGACCAATTGTAGCCAAAAATGATTCATTTTTTTCAGAAATTTAAAAACAGTCTACTGCTTTGAAATTAGCTTTCTTTCTTTCTTTCTTTCTTTCTTTCTTTCTTCCTTCCTTCCTTCCTTTCTTTCTTTCTTTCTTTCTTTCTTTCTTTCTTTCTTTCTTTCTTTCTTTCTTTCTTGATCTGCTAAGGAGCAGTGAAACCATGCAAATAAAAACATCAGAAATTAAACAGAAGGGAGCTTAAATACGAGTAATATTTGTTTCTCTTGAGTTCCTTAAAATGCGAAGTAGTTAAAGCTATGTATGTACTAGATGCCCAGTGCACTTTCACCTACTAGAGTTGGGGTCTCAGGTAGCCCAAGCTATCCTCTAATTTACTATGTAGCCGGGGATAAACATGAACTCCTGGTCCTCCTGCCTCCAGCTTCCTACTGGTGGTATTTCATATGAGTGCCATAATGCCTGGATTTTTATAAATCCTCCTGGTTTTGTGCTATATGGAGGATTGGACTTATAGTTTTATCAGTAAGCCTGTGCATAATCAAATATATAATCAGAATAATGAGAATCAGAATCTTGATATATTTAACCTGTGAAGAGTTTATACATATAAATATATATGTATATGTACATGTGTGTATATATGAACATATATATCTATGTATGCATAAATCTATATCTGTATATAATATGTAATATATAATATATTTATATGTATACATATATACTATATTATACATAGTATATTATATATTTATATATTTTCCAAGAACAGTTTTAAGTGCTATGAGGATAAAAAGGAACTGACATGTCATTTATAAAGAGAGCTTCCATGAAACATCTCAGCAGATGAACAGGAACAATGGCTTGTAAGCCCCAGCTTGTAACACTGGTGAGTTGGGAAAATGTAGTAATAACTGAACAGGTCAGATGAGCCAGTGGCCACTTGGGCCATGTTGGACCCGATCGTGTCTACTTTCTCCAATCGCCTCCCATACTCTGCCTTTGTCAGTCAGTGCGTAGACATGCTGAATGGGCTGCTTCCTTCTGGATATGGGTGACAGGTCACAATATGAAGTGTGGGATATGGTTTTGTTTTTTGTTTTTTAAGGGTGGCCCTCAGAGAATTGATGCAACTCAGGAGTCTGTGCAAAGAGGGTTTTCAATAAAAAAGAAATACAAATGATGGGCATGGCTGCTCCTAGGAGTGACGGAGGGGAAAGTTTACTGTAGATAAAAGGGAGAGCATAGCCAGAAGCAGGGACATCTGAGAGAGTCCAGAATGAACACGACCCTGATGGAGGCCGTGTGAGGAGAGGGGAAAGGGGAGAGTGGAGAGACACCAGAGTAAAGGGTAGACAGAAGGGCTTGATAACCAAAATGGCTGAATTATATAGGAAAGGTAGCCCAGATCCTGGGCTGGAGAAGTTTAGGGTAGGGTATGGGGTTGGGGTATGCCAGCCATACCCTGTAACAGGTAGGGACTGAAGGATGCTGGGAGAACCTGGCAGCCAGGTCCACTTTGACATGTTAAATAGTCACCTTAGTTAGCTGTTTGTCTTGGGTTTGAGACCTAATGTTTTAGCTCCCTGCATGTAAACTAAAGTGCAATGGAAGTCAGGGGTCTTCTTCCTACTTTCCTCAAAGACTGTCTTAGCGTTTTACTGCACCTCTCCATCTTCATCTGAAGGCCACTGGGAGAAGACTGGTTTCCAGGAAACTAGGATGAGAGTCTTAAAGCCCATGCCCACAGTGACACACCTACTCCAACAAGGCCACACCTTCCAATAGTGCCAGTCCCTGGGCCAAGCATTTACAAACCATCACAGACTGTAATGTACTGAAATCTTTATATATTTTCTTAAAAAGTTTAGTCTGCTGGGCAAACATGGCTGCAGACTGTTACGCCCAAGAATTGTTGGGCAATACTAAGAATTCTAACATAAGGCAAATTGGGATCCACAAAGAAGAAAGAGAAGGTTTGAGTTAGGGAAAGGATTTGAAGAGCTGAGAATTTAAAAAAATGATCATAGAAATTAGCTGCCCACCTAGGAATTGTGAAAAGTACAGTGATAGCGCCTCTGAGCGTGCCTATAAGGCTGTTTCTACAAAGGTTTAGCTGAGGATCTAGCATGTATCTAAATGTGAATGACACTACCACAACTCCAAGAGGCTGGGGTGCCAGCCTTACTAAAAAGGAGGAAGAAAGCTGGGCATCCACATTTATTTCCCTCTGACTTCTGTGAGGACTGTGAATCATGAGTGCCTTGTGAACGGCTGCTTCGTGTTCTCTCTTAGCATGACTTCTCCATTATGATGGGCTACTCTGGTCATGATGGAGTCAAAACAAACAAACTGGGGTCAAAACAAACAAACTGGGGTCAAACAAACCTTCTTTCTTAAGTTGCCAGGCATTCTGTCACAGCAGTGATAAAGCAGTTGTCGTGAGCACCAAGTCTGTAAGAGAGAAAGGACCATGGATACCTCATGATTGCATACCGAATTCACTGAGAGGACTAAAAATCAAATACCAAGATAAAGGCTGAATGACAGCCAGGGAAAAGGGAGCATTACAAGAAGAGAAACAGATATACACAAGAGCTAAAAAATTACAGTAAACTGCCTGCCAGGAGCCCTGCAGGGTACATGGAAATAGAGCAACGGCATGAAGGTACTGCCACACACACACACACACACACACACACACACACACACACACTCTATGTATATATACATACATATGTATATATATTTTATGTATATATTCATAATATGTATGTGTGTGTCTATATATGTATGTATATGTATGTAAATGTATATATATGTATATATAGTAAGTAATGTATGCATATAGAATGCTTTTCAAAATAAAAGAAAATACAGATTTTTTCCCTCTCATGTAAACAGCCAGGGAATCCATTATTTTTAGTAGTCTTCTACAAAGGGTCTTAAAAGATGTTTTTAAGGCAGATAGAGTATAATATCATCCTGGAATGTGGATATATGGAAAGTCAGGCTCACTCTTAATGGAATTAATAACGGTAAAATGAAGCCTCTGCTATCTTTGTCTTTAATTGCTCTAGGACAACGATTCTCAACCTCTGGGTCTCCTTCGTCCTTATCACATCCTGGGTGTCCTTCCGTGTCACATTGGCAGCATTGGGAGGCAGTTTTGGTTGCCATGGCTGTCATGGTGTTGCACATACTCAATAGAGAGCAGTGTGGGAAGCTGCTACATACACTGACACACGGAATAGCCCAATAACAGAGAAATCCAGCCCAGAATGTCAGTGGTGCTAACTTCAGGATCATAATCGGTGCTCTAAAAGACAATCATCTAAAGAAAAACAACAAAACCGTATTTTGTCCCCATTAACATCTGCCAAAATGCAGACTATGGTGGTACTATGAGTTGGATGTGGTCTGTCCCCATCAAAACGCATGGAAACTTGTTTACTGACACATTGGAAGGCGGAGCCTTCAGGAGGGACCGACGGCTTAGTTCTCATGGGAGTGAAGTTGTTCTCTTGAGAGTGGGATGCTGTATATCACTCAGCCATTGGCTAGATCCTGTTCCCTCTGTCCTCGTGTTTGCCCCCTTCTGCTACTTTCTACTCTGTATGAAGCCATGTGCGTCTATTAAAGGAAGCTGATTAGGTATGACCCCTGACCTTGGATTCACAATCTCCAGAACTATGAGTTTAAAAACCACGTTTTCTTCATAATGTACCTACCTACCCAGTCTCAATTATTCCTGTAACAGAGAATGGACTAAGATAGACCTAGAGTACAAACGGGACCACACTGCTGCCCATGATGTTCTTATACCATGCAGGAAATATTTAAGGAAGACTTGTCAGGTACAGGTGTATATTTTAAAACCCAGGGGAACCCTTCAAAACAACAGAGATAAAAAGAACAACTAATACTGCTAGCTAACAGAATAGACAGCTTAAAAGGAGGAGGTAATCCCCCCAAATACCCCCAAACCCAAATAACAGACAGACACATAAATAGCTAGGAAGACAGTGAGTTTTAATTTTATGGTTTCAATTATCTCACAAAGCTCATTTTATGAATCCTGTATTACACAGGCAAATTGAATCTAGTAGTATATGCAAAATTCCCATAGAATAAGGGTTTATCCAGAGTAAGCAACAATTACTCAAAAGTCAAGTAATCATGTTAATGATTTGAAGAACAAAAACCCAAAAAAGACTCTGTCCTAGAAAATAAGGTAGAAAATGAGAGAGTAAGAACACCGAGTCCTCTGATCCCCACATGTGTACAGACTTGGACTTACACATAAGAACATGTGAACACACACACACACACACACACACACACCAACAAAAAGAAGCAAAAGCACGTGATCCTATGAATAGGGCAGAGAAAGTGTTTGAAAAGACGAACCATCCAGTGACAATCAAAAGTCTCAGAAAACTGGCTACAGCAGGATCTTTCTCCTTCTGAAAAAAAAAATCACTACAGATATCATCGTGTTAATGGTGAGAGGCTGAAGTGTTGTTATCTGAAATGAAGTGTGAAGCAGGCTTGTCTCTCTTAACACTTCTATAATTTATAGTCCTATCTGTTTTGTCCAGCAGAGTGCCAATAAAAACAACTAAAAGCACTCAAAATGAAGAAATTGTTCTTTTTGCAGAAAACATGATTATCTATGAACTATCAAGAAATTTACAGAACATTCCTAGAACAAGTAAGTGCTTGTATCAAAGTTGTTGGCTTCAACGTCTGCACAAAAGAAATAAATTACATTTTGATACACTAGCAATGGTGAATTAGAAAGAGCAGTTTAAAACAGTATCATTTGCTATGGTTTGAAAATAAACACATGTACAATGCCTTAAATACAAATCTCAGAAAAACATGTATAAAATTTATACGCTTAATCATACTAACTACTGACAAAAGGAATCACAGAAGACATTGATGGGGAGACATGCTCTGTTCATGGATCAGATGACTGCATAGAAATGATGCCAGCTCTCTCTTGACTGATCCATAGATTTAATGTAATACCAATCGTGGTTGTTTGAATGAAAATGGCCCCTATAGGTTCATATGTTTGAATACTTGGTCCCCAGTTGGTGGAACTGTTTGAGAAGGGTTAGGAGGTGGGGCCTTGTTTGAGGACATACTAGACACATCACTGGGGGTAAGCTTTGATGTTTCAAAAGACTTATGCTATCCTGAGTCTCTCTCAGACTCATGATTGATTTCAAGATGTAACCTTCCTTTTCAATGCCATGCCTGCCCCCATGCTGCTTGTCATGATGATCGCAGACTCTAGTCCTCTGAAACTGTGAGCTCAAATAAAACAGTTTCTTTTTAAAGTTGCCTTAATCATAGTATCTACTCACAACAATAAGCAAGTAACTAAGATACCAATCAAAATCTTAAGATTGATCTTGAAAATATTGCAGAGCTGGTTCTAAAGTTTATATACAAAAGTGGTTGAAATCTAGTAGACAATGAAGAAAGAAGAAGAAGGAGAGGAGGAGGAGAAGAAGAAAGAGGAAAAGGAAGAAGAGGAAGTGGAAAATACAGAAGAAAAGGAAGAAGAAGAAGAGGAGGAGGAGAAGGAGAAGGAAAAGGAGAAGAAGGAGGAGGAGGAGGAGGAGGAGGAGGAGGAGGAGGAGGAGAAGGAGAAGGAGGAGAAGGAGAAGGAGAAGAAGGAGAAGGAGAAGAAGGAGAAGGAAAAGAAGAAGGATGTTAGAATAATCTTACTATATTTTAAGACTTACTGTAATGCAGTAGTATTCAGGGTGATATATATTGGTGAAAGGTGATTGACACACAGACCATTTGCAAACAGATACTCCAGAAACAGACTTACACTATTGTGATCTTTCAATTAGTAATGTTGGAATGGCCCGTCATTCACAGCGGGGCAGGAAGAGCACTTCAACTTTATATTTTGTGAAAAATCGGCCAATGATTGTACTACATTGCAATTTTCTTTTTACACACACACACACACACACACACACACACACACACACACACACACACACACAGTGGGATCAATCACAATGACCGCTTTCAAACTGTTCCAGTCAGAGAGAAAGGCTCCTTAACATTCTCCTGCTGGCTGTGGCCTCTGTGGCCAGAGCTGACTCTGTGCTGCCACCTAGAGAATACAGAGGGAACTGTGGATTTTCTCCCGTTCTTGTTCTCCCGCCGGGAGCCGAACCAACTCTTCCGGATAGAAATATCTTTTCTTAAACCTTTTTCTGTCTGCAATGGCCTTGTGGCGATTCCATCAGAGCTAGCAGCTGTGGAAGGAAAGTTCAGAGACTTGCTGCCATCTGGGTTGCTCTTTGGAATTTGATTTTTATGCAATATACTTGTTATTATTTACCCATCACAGTCCCAGATGCCGTGTTATGTGTTCTGTCCAAGATTCCTTGTAAATTTTGAGAGTAAGTGATAGTATGATGTGTGCTTGTATGGACCTGGCCAATCCGGGACCGTGCGTCCTAGGTCTCTTCCCATCCCCAACACTTCCACTAAGGATGTCAGTTTCCTTTGGTTACTGGTTGGTTTGAAGTAGCAACAGCACTGAGTTCTAGCCAACATGGCACAAAGGGCATCGGTTGGAAGCTTCTGGGGAGGTATTTCTTCCTGACCAGGGGTCTTCCACAGAAAAATTCTCCTCCTCTTTCCTGTCACTGGATGTTAGTAGCTGAGAACATGGGACCATTGCCTGCCATCTTCCACCTACCAAAGAAAAACCAGAAAACCACATAGAGGCAACATAGTTGATGAAAATCTACAACCACCCACCTTTGCACTTTATATATGTTGAGTTCTACATTCCCAGTGTCTGAGCATTGTCAATATGGTTTAGGAATTGGACTCTTGATAGTTCTAATGGTGAATTAAGGTTATTCCATTTTCTAATTGAGATATTCAGTCATCCACAAAATAATTATAGAATTAATGACTATCTCTCAAAGCCTTAAAACTCTGTTTAAAATATACTTTTGAATTAGTTAAAAGCTTGACATGTGGAAAATGTGTTTGATGATTTTTATACAGCAAAAATAAATGTGTATAATCTCAAAATAAAAATAGATTATAATAGAATTATTCTTGGTATTTTTGGTCTGGGAAATATACTTTTTTCTGTTATATTCTTTTATTCATCATTTAAAATATTAACCGAGTAGCTATTAATAGCAGAAACTGGGAAACTAAGATGATAGCCAGAACGTTTACTCTTCCTCAAAATCTTAGAGCAGGGGGTATACATGCTTAAGAAGACGCTCGAACTAAAAATTCAGAGTGATATAAGTTAATACAAATATGTGGATTTATAACCTTTTAGAGCCATATTAAGAAAAAAGTGCTATTTTGAGGCATAGTCTTTTGTTTTATAATGGATTTATGTATTTCATAAGTGGGTACAGTGAATCCATTTTGGTTCTGGTTTATCAGGTAAATTGCTTCTTGTAAGATTTCCAGGTTTTCCCTCTGCAAACCTGGAAGTCTTATAAGAAGCAGTTTAATATCCATTAAAAAAAATAAAAAATTCTAAGTATTTATCTTGATACCCACAAAACCAAAACAAGACAAAACAAAACAAAACAATCCTTCCAGGAATGTCTGTTCTCATAATAGAAAGAAGTCAAACATGGCCCCTGTGTACTCGCCCCTAACTTGTTTCTTCACAACATACAAAATCCCACATGAGCTGAGGGGAAACTCCTTCAGTCAATTGCTTCACATTTAGTCAAAGTAAGCATATTTCCAGTAGCTTGCAGGCTACCCTGTGTTAAATACGCGTTAGAGCTGTACCCCATCTCTGAGGCCACAGATACCACAAATCACAGGAGCCATGGATAACACAAAGTGCAGACCTACAAAATCCCCGAACTGCTTCTGTCTGCTGGGGTCCTTAGATCGAGCGCCCTCAAAGCTGATACTGAGCAGGACCACTCATGAAGTTCACTTTCCCCTGGGTCTCTCTTGTCCTTTTCTCTTTCTGGGTGGTGGCCCCACAGTGCTGTCCCTGGGGGTCTGCTGTGAGGGACTGCTATAACTCGGCTGCTTTGTACCACAATGTCCTCTCATGGGTCTATTTGCCTTGACAATCTCCCAGCACAGACTTCTGCCATATATATTTTTTCTTTTGGTTTTTATTTATAGAAGGCCCAGTCTTTAAAATGCTGTGTCTTATATGTCTTTTGGTTGGATTCTTTCCCCCTTCCTTCAAATGTCTGTCTAAATCATGCCAGTGAATCTTTCCCTGACTAATCCTTGCTGAGGTTACAAAGAACCTTCTCCCCCCACCCACCACCCTGCAGGGCCCTAATCATCTTTGTCTTGTTGTTTTAATCTTAATGCCCAAGTACCTATCACCTAATATGTTATTCACTTTTCTCACTTATGTTTACTCTTTTGTTGGGGGTTGGTCTCTGCAGTGTATACAAATGCTAAATTCTGAACCCCAAGATCTGGTTGCCCCCAGATGAATGAATTCTCCTATTAACTTGGCCTTCGTTTTGTAAACCTTAGCCTTCAATTTAAAGCCATCAGTTAAATAAAAGTGGCTGCAGCAGCCAATTACTGGGGAGAATACAGGTGGGTGGGGCTTTGGTTACTGGGCTGGGAGTTGCAGGTAGAGAGAAAAGGGGGGGTAGGGAGGGGAGGGAGGGGGGAGGGAGGGAGGGAGGGAGAATAGAGATAAACTAAGAACCACTTGGCTGAGGTGGATTGATGGAGCAGAAATAACCTGGGCAAAATTTAAACAGCAAGTAACTTGTGGATCACAGCTGAGAAATAGCCAGTCTAGCATAGACAAATAGTTTAGGGGTAGTCGGCTAGTAATTAATTGTGCTAAAGCTGATCAAATAAATTGATATGACTCTGTCTCTATTATTGGGAGGCTGGCCTGGTCATTTTAAGGACGAATAGAGCTATTAAATATCACACAACACCATTTCAAATATGTTGTTTGTTTTTTTGTTTTTGTTTGTTGTTGTTTTTGAGACAGGGTTTCTATGTGTAACAACTCTGGCTGTTTTGCAGCTCACTTTGTAGACCAGGCTGTCCTTGAACTCACAGCGATACTCCTGCTTCTGACTCCTCCTGAGTGTTGGGATAAAAGGCATGCCTGGTATACTATTTTTCCAGAACTTGAAGATGCTGATTTATTGTCAGTGACTTTAAATGTTGGTGCTAATTAGGAAGACAAAGATATTCCTAGGCAGATAGCCCAATGTTTTTCCTTAGCAGAGTTTAAATTCATCTCTTTATTCATGGAATTATGAATTGTATTAGACTATAACACAGGTAAAGCTTTTTCTTTCTTCCTGTTTGGTACTTAGTAAACATTAAAGTATCAAGACTTGAATCATTTTTTTTCCCAGTTCTGGAAGTCTGTGTAAACATAACACCCTATATTGGTTATCTTTCTGTGACTGTGATAAAATTCCACAATGAAAAATAACTTATGGAAAAGTGTTATTTGGCTTACAGCCAGAGCGGGAGTCGAGAAGTCACATCTTCAACTGATAACATGAAGCAGAAAGAGAGTTTTCAAAGCCCACCCCAGTGATGCACTTCCTCTAAGAAGCCACACCTCCCTATAACCTCCTCAAACAGTGCCACCTACTGGTGACCAAGGTTCGAGTCTATGACACTATGGAAGACATTTCTCATTCAAAATCACAGTCTACTCCTCTCCCCCCATGGGCTCATGATCATGTCAGAACACAAAGTGGGCTTAAAATTCTTTAAAATTCTTCATAGTTTTCACAGTCCCAGCAGTGTTTAAAAGTTAAAAGTCAAAACAAAAAAGTAAATCATATACTTCCAACATACAATGGCTCGGAGTATACATTACCATTACAGCATGGAGAAATGGGGACATATGAGGAAATACCAGATCAAAGATAGACCAAAACCCAGAAGGGCAAACAGTGAATCCTGGAGCTCCATGCCCAGTGTCCAAGGCTTCACAGAGTTTAGATGGGTCATTCTTTCCAGCTTTTCTACCTACAATATACATCCCTCTCTGGGGTGTGTCCCTAACCCCCACCCCACCCCCACCCCTCCCATGGCTTGCTCAGCCCGTTCTCTTACACAACCCAGGGCCAACTGCATACCTGGGAGTGCCACTGCCCACAGTGAGCTAATCCTTGCAGCATCAACTATTAATCAATAGAATGCCCACAGACTTGCCTATAGAACAATCTGCTAGAGGCATTTCCTCAGTTGAGAGTCCTTCTTCCCAGATGTATCTAGGGTTGTGTCAACTTGACAGAAATCAGCCAGCCCAGAAGCCTATTGGTATGGTTGGACTATCAAATGCGCCTCTTGGCTCCTATGTTGGGACACCTAGTTTCCAACTGGTAGTTATTTTGGGAGGCTGTGGGCACTTTAAGAGGTGGGGCCAAAATGGAGGAATCAGCTGCTGGGGCATGCCCTTAGGTCCTATATCTTGTCCTGGGTTCCTCTGCCAGCCTTTCAATTTCTTGGCTGCGGTGAGACAGCCCCCTTCTCCATAGTGCCATAAGGTTCTGCCCGGCAGAGGACTCAGAATTTATGCAGCCTTGGACTGCTGTCTGAAATCTCTGAAAAGTGTGAGCTGAAACACGTCATTTCCGTTCGGTCAGGTACAGTGTCAGAGCGAGGAATAAAACTTTTCTCACACATCTCTCGTGTGGCTGGGGGCAGGCAGGCTGCCAGATTGCTTGTGTAGGGATGTAATCTTTAGGGCAGAAATTACTCTCAGCGATTATGAAGAATTATATTATGAAGGTTATAGGAGAATCTTTGAGACTCCTCAGTGTCTGGTTTCCTTACTTAAGAAGCCAACCCTTCATCCCGAAGTTCAAATCCAATATTTCAGAGAGCTGTACCCAGTGCTCTAGTTAGAAACGCAAGCTAGAGCCACGTGACTTTCCTTTGCTTTCTTTCTTTCTGTATGGAAGTCTCTGGGATTTTCAGCTTGAACATTTCCTCCAAGTCTGTGATCCTCGCCCCCATGTACACATCGGAAGGACCCACGCAGCTTCAGAAACCACTCCAGTATTTGGTCTGAGTTGTGGCTTGGGTTTGGATTTTTTTTTTTTTTTTTTTTTAAGTTCCCCAGCTGATTCTAATTTACAGGCAAGATTGCTAACCACAGAGCTAGGGAATGGCCTTAGGTAGATCTCTCACCTATTCCAGAAAGCCACGGAGTTTATCTTAGCTCGGCAGCCATTTTTATCAGGGGCTCGCTGTGAGAGGGGATAGGAATTATGTTCAGCATTCTGTAACATAATTCTTTTATTAACCATTTTCTTTGCAAGCTCCCTTCTTTGTATGTCTTGAATTCAACTTGAAGTATCTAAACCTAGTTAATACTTTAGTGGTTTTTTTTTTTTCCTTTTTCAAGCAGAAATCTCTTTCCATGTTGGTGGTTTTTTCTTTCTTTCTTTTTTTTTTCTCTGACTCTTTGCTATTAATAATGCTTCATTTTTCAAGAGTCCTCGGAATTTCTGTTACCCAGAAATTCCCGATGGGCATTAACACTTACTTTTCAGTGCTGTCGTAAATTTATTTTTATCCATTTATTCCCCTTGTTATTGCATTGCATTTGAAGAGGGAAAGTCGGACACATCTGTGTTCAGGCTACCAAATGTATTCTCCCTCTCAGCCCCATGCTCCATTCGTCTTTCACCACTAATAGATCTATAAAATGTGAAAAAGGTACTTTACAATCTCTCGTGGCAGCCCTATTTCTGGTTTTTTAATTTGATGCTTTTATGTGATACATAAAGGTTCATGGCCATTACAGAATTTATGTAGATTTTTTGTCTTTTATGAATATAGAACAGCTAATTTCCCATGGAGAGCTATTTGCCTTACATTAAATCCTGTTTGAAATAAAAAATACCGGCATTTTTTCTTCTAAAAGATTTCACTTATCAGATGAGCTTTTGTTTATTGTATTTGCTTGATCACGTTTCTTGCCAACTTGGTGGCTTCTTGAAGTTTCAACACCTATCTAGATTTAAACATTTTTCTTTTAAATGAGGAGTTGAAATAATTGAAATTTATCATCATAACCACCATGCTTGGCCTCTGCTTTATGGTTTTAGATTCCATATTCCTTGTTGCCTTTTGGTTTGTGTCTTTCACTTTACACATCATACTTCTTTCGGTGTCCCCAAAGATAAAAATCCCTCTTCAAATTCTCATCTTTTGGGTTTTAGAAAATTGTGTCCTTCTGTTGTTTCAACCAGAACTTTTTTTTATATAAATTATTTTTTTGTTTATTTTTATTTATATGAGTATGCTGCTGCTGTCTTCAGACACATCAGAAGAAGGGATCGGATCCCATTACAGATGGTTGTGTGGTTGCTGGGAATTGAACTCAGGACCTCTGAAAGAGCAGTCAGTGCTCTTAACCACTAAGCCATCTCTCCAGCACTCAATCAGAACTTTTATCTGCAAATAATATTAATGGAATCCAGGCAAGTTAAAGAGAAAGATTTTTCTTTTCCTGGAGTTGCTCATGGAACTAAGAGGAAGAAATATTTGTTGGGAGAAGCTACTACCAGCCATGTGATAGGCCCAGCCACCCCATGAACAGCAGCAGCCTGAGCCCCATGATGCCTTTATGGTCTCTGTGAGACCTGGACACTGCCACCAGACATTCACTTTGCCACACTTGACTCTGAGCTAAAGCTTGGGTGGTGGCTAATTCTTGTCATCTTCTTCTTGTGTTTCTGGGCTTCAAATCAGTCTTGTAGATTATAAAGGATAAAGGAACCCATTATGGATTGCTAGTCCTGATAGCTCAGTCTCTGTCCCATGGCAGGGCTAGACGATAATCTTGAGAGCGCCAGACCCTCATGTGCACTGTTCCCCAATCTCACACATATGCTCATTCATTTTATGAAATAAGATAAAACCTCTCAGTTACCGCTAATAAACACTGCTGATTAAAGGATACTCACGGTAAAGAAGTTTAAAAGATCATGACCTCGTTTCTTCCATTCTTCCATTGGTCACGGGACTGTAGATCATTGTTGCCCAATAAGAGTCCTTGCACTGCTGAAAATTGTGGATACAGCAACTGGTGAGAACAGGAGCCAGGAGTCACATGTGGCCAGAACACACATGAAGTAAGCAAGCAAAATGAAGGGATGGAAATTTTAGTTATACTTAATGTGAACTTAATCACAACTGTGCACAGCTTTAAATAGAATGATGGTCCGTCTTTTGATCTCAGCCACACTTCAGCCAGTCGGGTCCTTAACTGCTGGTACTTTTCTCAGTTTTAGCATAGCTCTAAGGTGTAACTAGTCTTGTCTCTTCAGGTTTTCTGTTTCTATTCAAAACTAAACATCCTAGGAAAATGTCCAACCATACTGACCTGTCATGAAAACTTTATTTCCTCTTGAGAAGTCCTGTTAGTTGTTACCAGGTACAATAACACCTCATTTTTAGCTATTCCCTCAGGCACAGGGACAAGAGGCAACTAACATTTCAGAGAGATGATTTTTTTTTTTCTATATTGTGAGCAAGACTTTAAAACCGATAGATAATGGTTATGAGACTGCATAGATGTTTTATAAATACATTTAATTTTACTTTAGAAATATTGCACTCACTTCTGCTTACTAGCTTTCGGATCCATGGTCTTACTATAGACGCAGTGAACCACACAAGCATCCTGTCTGTCCACCCTGATAAGGTATTGTCTCTCAGCTGGAGGGACTTAGGTTCTGTAGCTCCTTACACTGTTCTGTAAGCTCAGCTGCTTTCAGAGAATAGACACATGATAAAAACAGCAGTTGTTTTATTATCTTTCCTCCATTCACTATAAAGTGAGATGTAATATAAGAAACAATATCCTTTGGCTGTGTAGAAGTAAGGCAATAATTACAGTACTCGTTGAAGGAAGAAAGAAAATCCAAAGGTAAGTCAAGAGAATAAGTTGATACTATTGCTAGGAAGGAAAGATAACTATTCTAAGATAGTTAACTTTCTGCCAGGTGTCTGGCTTCTAGATAGCTATCCCCCAGTAGTATTGTGTAGTATTGGCACCTTATGTTAATTCTTCAGCGGTAAAGCTGAGGGAATAACAAGTAGATGGCTTGGTGAATTAGTCAACTTCATGTAATACAAGAGGCAATGAACCTAGAAAGAGAAGAAAATTATTTAGGTCATGATTCAATACTTTGGTCCTCTGATAATTGCACCAGGTAGCAATAGGCAGCACTGTATGATTGAGCAAACCACTTGTATCATAAGCCAGGGAGCAGAGAGAGTTTGAGAAACATGGTTCCACAATCCCTTTCAAGGGCACATCCCCAGTCCTTCAGTAAGGTTCTACTTCCCAGAACTACTTCCAAATCATACTATCCACTTTAACACATGGGCCTCTGGGGGATGCTGTGGATATTTAAGTCTCAGCACTTGGTTAGCTTTTGTAAGAGGAAGTTCCTAATAACAAACCTAGCATAGCTTGACATCGGGAGATACGACGGAAGAGACTACAGACTGGCTCATAGGAACAGGGTCCTTTTGTTCTATCTGATCATCAAAAGCAGCTTTGACAGTGAATATTCATGTTGTGTACAGATGTATTCCCTTCTTGGCTCATTCTGAGAGCTGTCTAGAATGACAGCTCCTGCCAGGTTTGACAATCTAATTTTCTAAGTACCAGGCACATTCACCAAGGTCTTGGTTTGATCTTGCTTTTTAATGTTATTACTATGCCTCTGGCATTTTAGTGTTGGATGAGGTCTCTGTCATGTTCAGCTCTTCCAGTTTTATTTAAAACCAAGGAAACAAATTTTACTGCATCATGTCCTGCTCTGCCACACCCTGACAGAGAGCTGCTCAAGCTCAAAGAATAAGAATGCTCATAGTAAAATCTATACTCATACATATAGTCTTATCCAGTGTCATCTGCCATTCTGGTTCAATGGGGTTTGAATGCATTTTCATATTACATGTGTGTCTTCTATTCATGTGTGTGTGCTTGTGTGTGTGTTTGTGTATGTATGTATGTATGTATGTATGTATGTACAAAAAAAAAGTTTATCTTGGGCCTGACCTGATTATAGATCTCTAGAGAATACTTTACTTAGGTTTGCCTTTTACTAAGCATGTAGAGACTCAGAGACAAGGGAACAGTTATGGTTTGAGTAAGAATCATCCCCCAGAGGCTGAAGTATTGAACACTTGGTTCCCTAGAACCAAGGGCTCCATTTGAAGGAAGGTTGTGGAAGGTTGGTTACACATGGTCCCCAGTACCCACTTTGCTCTCTTCTTCCTGTTACGAATTGAATAGGTTCTTCCTCTACCTGTTGCAACCCCATGATGATCAGCCCCACTCTGGGCCCAGAATTCACAGAGCTGAAGCCCTTGGCTGATGTGAAACTGTGAACCAAAATAAACCCTCCCTCTCTTAGATGGCTTCCTCCAGGTGTTTTGTCAGCAGTGAAAAAAAGTTACCAATACGGGTTACAATTTTTTCATGCAGGTAGTGTTACATGTATCTATGAAATGAGAGTTCTGGTTTAGGAAGGCTTTCTGGAAGTTGAGGAAGTGAGAATGTCAGTTGCTGGTCATGTGACTGCAGTCTCAAAGCAGAAAGTGGAGAAGAGATGGGCTGGGCTATATCATCACCCTTAGTGACCTACTTCCTCTAGCAAGACTCCACCCCTAAAATTTCACAGCCTTCCAAAGCAGTACCATTGGCTGGATGCAACATTTAAGCACACAAGCCTCTGTAAAGCCTTTCACTTTCAACACAAAAGGCTGTGTAGGAGTAAGTAATCTGTATATCACTTAATGAAATACAGTACAAATATGAAGCTGATTCTGACCATGTAAGATATCTATGATGCACCTTACAAAATCAATCAAACAAACAATAACTAGTCAGGAAATGACTAAAAAATAAAGTCAAAAAGTATACACTCCTCAATTAAATACCACTTAACAACAGCAAAACAGGAAAGGAGACTAGAGAAACAAAACTATTTGAGATATACAAGGCGATATGAAACAGTGGGTAGAAATCTTACCATATTAACGGTGGCCTTAAAGATAGGTAAGATAAATAGTCCAAACGAAAGACAGATTAGATAAAATAATATCCAGCCACATGCTTTATAAAGGAGATAAACTTTTTTTTGAGAATTTCCCACATGAGTGCATTTTATTTACATCATATCTCCTCCTTTGTCTACGCCTATAACTTGTAGACTTCGTCTTTTCATGGTGACCCCAAACTCCTGCATATTTTTTCTTTATTTTTTAAAAAATATTAGTTTTGTTGACAGAGTGGTCCAATCCCTCTGCTTTGTCTTCAAGCCCAGCTACTCTGTCTTCACCATGGCCCATTCTACTGGTCTGCCTTTTCCAAGTGGCTCACTGAGGTTTTTATTTCTGTCTTTGTTTCAACTTAAACTTTCTTCAATTATTATCTTTTTATTGAATTCACATTTTAAATCTTGAATTGCCTTTGTTATTCTGTTCAACCATTGTTTGAGTTTTCTTGAATTTAATCACAGGTTCATTCCTACCTTCAGTTGTCTGTGTTCTCTTTAAACTCCTTGAATTCTGTGTGTATAAGTATTCTCTTGAATTCTGTGTCTTGAGTTTCATATAATTCACACTAAAGAAGATTTCTATATGACAGGTGATCTTTGGGAGTATGTCTTGTTCATTTACATTTTTAAATGGGACCTTGGCATGTGCATCAGTTTGTTTAATGTGTGTAGAACATGGATTTCTTTTCTATTTATTTATTTATTTATTTATTTATTTATTTATTTAATATACTTTCATTGGATATTTTATTTACATTTCAGATGTTATCCCTTTACCCCATACCCCCCAACCCAGGAACCCCCATCCCATCCGTCCTCCTCCTGCTTCTATGAGGATGTGACCCCGCTTACCCCCCCACTCTCACCTCCCACCCTTGAATTCCCCCACACCCAGCATCTAGCCTTCATGGGACCAAGGATCTCCTCTCCCACCTATGCCAGACAAGGACATCCTCCCCTACATATCCAGCTGGAGCCATGGATCCATCCCTATGTGCTCCCAGGCTGGTGGTTTAGACCCTGGGGAACTTTGGTTGGTTGGTATTGTTGCTCTCCTCATGGGGCCGCAAACCCTTTCAGCTCCTTCAGTCTTCTCTCTAACTCCAAATTGGGAACCCCTTGATCAGTTCAATGGTTAGCTGTGAGCATCCTCCTCTAAATATGTCAGGCTCTAGCAGACCTCTAAGGAGACAGCTATATCAGGCTCCTTTCAGCATGTACTTCCTGACATCGACATCAACGTCTACCTTTGGTGACTGCACATGGGATGGATACCCAGGTGGAATGGCCTCCAGACAACCCCTCCTTCAGTTTCTGTCCCACACTTTGTCTCCGTATTTGCTCCCTTGAGTATTTTGTTACTCCCTCTAAGAAGAACTGAAGCACCCATACTTGGTCTTCCTTTACTATATTCATAGCAGCCTTATTTATAATAGCCAGAAGCTGGAAAGAACCCAGATGTCCTTCAACAGAGGAATGGATACAAAATATGTGGTACATTTACACAATGGAATATTACTCAGCTATTAAAAGCAATGAATTCAAGAAATTCTTAGGTAAATGGATGGAACTAGAAAATATCATCCTGAGTGAGGTAACCCAATCACAAAAGAACACACATGCTATTCACTCACTGATAAGTGGATATTAGCCCAGAAGCTTGAAATACCCAAGATATAACACACAGACCACATGAAGCTCATGAAGAAGGATATGGATTTCTAACTGGCCTGTGTTGAACAGGGCTTTGGGTCTGTTTTTGTTGTTGTTAAATTCTGGTTTCTACGACATTAGTTAGGAAGAGTTTGTATCTCAGGTCTCAGTTACTGTGAATTTTTGGGAGATTTTGGAGAGGTTGGGAGTGATTTGAATTTAGTTGTTACTGGTGTGAGTGGGGGTACTTGGGGGGGGGGTCTTAAAGGTAGGTGTGTGTGTGTGAATGGAAAAGAAGGAAAGATACAAATAGGTTGAAGGTCAGAGGATGGAAAGAGACAGTCTGTGAAAGCAGCCTCGGGATCGCAGTAGAAATAAAATAAAAATGTTACTAGAGATAAAGATGGAACTTTAAGTGGAATAAAAGGGCCAACCTATCAGGAAGTTCTGACAACAATCTAAAATGTTCCATGAGTTTTGAGAAACCTTTGCCATGACTTGTTCCAACTGGCCTTTAACTCATTTTCCTTCTCCTTTTCTTTGGCAACGCCTCTTGCCTGTTTGTTCCATCTCTTTCCTGAGCCCCATCTATTTTGATAACCTTTGTGTGTGTGTGTGTGTGTTTTCCTCCTTCTCCTTCTCTTTTTATTTATTATCAATATCTTATGTTCTTCTGTGTCTAATGGGTTACTCTTCTTCCTTCCCTCCCTCCCATCTTCCTTCCCTTTCTCCCTTTCTCCCCTACCCTGTCTATTTATCAAGTGCTAGTTCTTGTATTCTGCTGTGTCTAGTGTGTTAACGAATCCATCTAGTTAGTTAGTTCTGACTCTAGGCACTCTGTCCTGTTGTTTTAGAATTTCCAATCATTCTGGGGGCAGAGAATGGGTAAAGGTGATGACATATGAAATGTAAATAAATAAAATATCCAATAAATAAAGAAAAAAAAAAAAGAAAAAAAAATTCCCATTCAACTCCTTTCTACAGTTTGGAATATTCTCACAAAATTACCAACAAAGGATGTGCTATCAAAGTGAATGCAAGCAGTCAAAGAATGAATGGACCCTCCCCCCTTCCACTGTCCTTATATAGGCTTCCAGCAGAAGATATGGCCCAGATTAAAGGTGTGCCTCAAGATCTGGATTAAAGGTGCAAGTCTCCAGCCTCAAGATCTTGATCAAGAGTCATTGAACTTCAAGGTCTAGATCAAAGGCATGTTGTCTTCCTGCCTCAGGATCTGGATTACAGGTGTGCCTTCCATTTTTTGGTTGTATTTCATTATAGATATAGTCAAGTTTACAACTGAGACTAGCCATCAGAGTGATTTCATATTAATTTTGCATATTAATCATAGTTACTTTTAAGGTCCTTGTAGTTAACTCTAAAATTGGTACCACCTATTGCTTTATTCATAATGGCATTTTAATCTTTTTTATTTATAACAGAATATTTGAATGGCTACTAGCCAGTGGTTATTAGACTCCAGGTTCCTGGCACTCACTCTTCCTCTTGGGTGGATCAATGAAATCAACACAGTGAGTTGTGTTAGTTTCTAAGATTCTGTGCTAAATTTGCTACTTAAGACACATATTACATTACCTCTGGCTCAACCTTGCATATCACATTTCCATCAAGAACTCTTATTTGGCTTTGGGGGTGACCATCCCATTCCATTCTGTTCTATTACACAGCCTTCAGATCCTAGTCTCTGTCCGGAGACCCAAAAGCTGTATCAGAAAAAGCATCAGAAAAAGCATTTTCTGATGCTGTAACTAATATTTGTGGTCTATCAACTAATAAGAAAGAAAGGTTCATTTGGGTCATGATTTGCAGGGGATGGGGGTGGAAATCCATGATTGATAGGTGCTGTTGCTTTAGAGTTTGTGCAAGGTAGGCTATCATGGCAGGAGTCTGGGGAACACAACTGCTTGGCAAGGAAGCAAAGGAAGGAAAAGTCCCTGGTCTCCAACATCCCCTTTAAGACAATGCCCCCCCAAAGAACCAACTTCCTTTCATGGATACAGACGCCTAATGCTTCCACCTCCCAGTGGAAACCCTTGAGCATACAAACCTTCCGGGAACATTTGAGACCTTAAACATAATACGGTTTTACTTCTCAAAAGCTTTCTCCTTTTCCTTAGGCTCCTTCCATACATTATTTCAGGATCCGACACATATTTTGGGGAAGAGAACCTCTCAAGCGTTTGAAACTTTCCACATCTCTGTGCAAACATCTGCCGATTTCTTCCCGCCTCCACGGCTTCTCTCCTCCAGGTCCTCTGCTGAGTTTGCTCTGGACTCTAGCTCCTGTAACTTCATTAGAACTTTAAGGCAGACGGCAGCGGTGGAAGCCCTTCCCCGTTTCTCCTCTTACGTGCAGAAGTATCTTTGGTTCTTGTTGCTTTGCCAGCTCTCCTCAGCTTTTAAAGCTGTGTTCTTTTCTTTGGGGCAGAGCCTTTCTGTGTAGCTCAGGCTGGTTTTGACCTCGCGATCTTCCTGCCTTGACTGCTAGGATTACAGGCATGACCCACTCACTCGCTATACCCAACCTTAGAAAGGCTGTTTTTGTATCTTATCTGACTTTTCTGTTCTGGATGGGAGTGCTGATCTTTGGAAAAGTATCACACACAACATGGAGGCTAAAACTCTGTACAGTGCATAGTTTAAAATACCTTTCTGCTTAGTCATCTGTGATTTTGAGTTTCAGCTGATTCCAGTATTTGAGAGACATAAATTTTCCCCCCTCAGAACTGTAAATAAGACTTTTCACTGCCTTTCTGATGTTGAGAATTTACTGAGTCTGATTTTTTATTTCTTATTATAGGCTTTAAAAGGGACCATGGAGCCGAAAGGCTTATTATTTATCTTTTCAGTAAAACAATAAGATAGTTTTGAGACTGTATCTATGTGTGCCCCTTTTTTGCAGATTTGGAGTTTGTCCTTAGTCTGCATGGAAGGTCTCCTTGGGGCTTTAAGTTTTGCTGCAGCCTCTTCTCTAAAGGCATCTTTCTAAGCATCTCTACAATTCTCTGGTCCAGTCTCTACTTCATTCTTATCTACCATATTTTGGGCATTATTTGTTGGAGTTACTCTGCGGGAACCGGTGGGCAGGATGCAGGGTCATCCTCCATGACAGCTGCAAGATAGGCCCTGATAACACGAGAAAGTCTGGGTTCCAGGATCTTTATTTATATCATGACAGATGATAGTTGAATCTGGATGTGTACCCCCCCCCCAAAAAAAAAAAAAAAAAAAAAAAAAACCCACAGGGCAGATCTGAGTTAAATGGGGAGGGGTTAGGGGGAAGGGGCTGGGAAAAGAAATAGGTAATTGGCTACTCTGGCCTTTAGGTAACTCATTAATATGGAAATCTCTCTAGGACTGATGCCCTAGTCACGCCCTCTACCTGTGCTGGTGAAACCTCTTTGGGTGGGGGTGGGGGGCTGCATTGTCTTTCCCTGACTGAATGGCGCAGATCAAATGGAGGTCTTAGACCAGTGTCAGAACCCTAGGTTCTAGGGGCGTGGCTGAACACCTGCCATTGCCCCATTGGGGCTGGGGTTCAAGGCCCGTGCCACACCAAAAACCAAGACACCCTACACGGCCCTACACCACTCTAGATTTTTGTATTGCATTTTGAAACATTTTGAAACATTTATCAAACTACTTCATTTCTGTCTATTTTCCCCCTAGCTTAATCTTAATATTTAAAATAATTTTTTGTTTAAATTTTTATATTGTGTATTTATTGTCCTTAAAATTACCATAACTAATGCCTCTTCTATTTTTCCTATTAATATGGATCTCTCATTAGTTTCCCCACTTTTATATTATTTATGGTGTAGTTTAAGAAGGCTCAAATTCTGGTAAGTGTTACAGGCCAATTGAAGCTTCTTCTCACTTTACACATTATTCTCAGAAATTTGTTATCCTTGTACCATTTTAGTTTTTTTTTCCTATTAATGTCAAGTTTAGTGAAGAATAGCTTACATTTATTAAATTACATTTATTATTTTTAGTAGTAATCATTAATTTCTCACTCTCTCTCTCTGTGTATATATACACACACACATATGTACCTGTTCTATGGTTTATACATGGGGTTAATATTTTCCTTCCACCTGTTTGGAGGCAGTGCCTCTTGTCACTGTGAGTTTGTGAACATTCAGGGACTTCTCTGATCTACTTCCCATCGTGTCACAGGAACATGGGGATTGAAGACATGTGCCCCTGTGTCTGGCTTTATTTGCTCTCTAGGGGAGTGAACTCAGGTCCTCAGGCTGGGAGGCAAGTGCTTTACCCACCAAACCACTGCCCTGGCTGTTAAGTGGAAATTTTAGTAGATTTAATCTTCACACACCTCTCACTTTCCATGTTTGAAGTGTTTCTACTATGATGGTGTTTCTAGGTAAGGCTTTGGGAGATAACTGGGTTAGATGAGGTCATGGGGTTGCCTCCCACAATGCACCTGATATGTTCAAAGGAAGAGGAAGATGCAAGAGCTGTCTCTGTTGGGCAAGTGTTTCCCCACTTGCCCAACATGAAGGCCCAGTGAAAGGATGCCTATCTGCAAGCCACTAGGAGGACACTTACTGGAAACCTGATCATATTAACTCCAACATTAGTTACCCTAGCCTCTAGAACTGAAAGTAGTCATCCAGTGTTAAAGGACACTAAATTCATTTTGTCATAGCAGCAACATTTGAATGATGGTCACTACTGAGTGTCTGGCTCCACCCCTCTCTTTAAAGCTTTTACAGGTTCTGCGTTGGGGTTGGGAGGTCAGTTCTTACCATTTTCATACCATTGAATTTTCAAAGTCCCATTAAATATCCCTTTTAGAGTCAATACAGAATGATCTTCACTCCACCTTTGTTTTGGCTTCATTCCCAAGATTTGGACATTTTGGGTCTTTTTGAAGACCCAAAGGGCATCTGTCTTTGGCTAGTTTTATGCCAACTTGATACAAGGTAAAAACATCTGATAGGAGAGAGCCTCAATTGAGAAACATCCTCCATAAGACTGGGCTGTAGGCAAGCCTTTAAGGCATTTTCTTAATTAGAGATTAATGTGGGATGGCCCAGCCCATTGTAGGTGGTACCACCCCCAGGCTGGTGGTTCTGGATCTCCGTAAGAAAGCAGGCTGAGCAAGCCTGAAGAGCAAGGCAGTAAGCAGCATCCCTCCATGGCTCATGCATCAGCTCCTGGATCCAGGTTCCTGCCCTGTTTGAGTTCCGGCCCTCAGTGCTTTTGATGATGAACTGTTCAATGGAACTGAGAGTGACAGAAACCCACACGGCCATAGGCCATAGTAACCCTAACTGAGATATAGCACCTCTGCATTCTAATTGGCTACGACACATGCACCTCCTATACTGCTTCCCAGAGTTCAGCCTTCAGCTTCCCAGTTGTTGCTTTTCTTTGGAAGCTGATCTTTGCTCATCCTCTGGAGTCTTTATCTCTGTGCGCACACAGTGTAGTATTGGGTCAAACACTCCAGGGGCAGATTTCTGTATCACTTTTTTCTGTGTAATTTCTTCCTCTTCGGTATTCTGTACCACAAGTCTTAGCTGCCTCTACTCACAACTGTGGTCTCTAGCCTCTTAGTTCAGAGAGATTTACTCTCTGTTTGTATTTCCCACATCCAATATCTTCAAACAGTTATTTTTGCATTTTGTCTCCACTGGGTGTTTTTTATAAGCAGCCATGTCTGGCATTTGCACTTCATCATAGTTGGAAGAACCCCTCACCCCCCCCCCCCCAAAAAAAAAAACCCAACCCAACACAAATGAAAACAAACAAAACCAAATAAAACAAAACAAAACAAAACAAAAACAAAACAAAAACAAACCAAACAAAAAACTTACCACAGTGTTTTCAAGAGGAATTTCAAAACATTTTATTTTCTATGTAATTATTTTAAATCAACAAGAAATTACCTGCAACAAGTATTTTCTCAGAGTCCAGGTGAATGGTTTGCTGTGTGCCACATTGACTTTGAAAGATGTTTGAAAATTCATAAACAAACTGTGGCGTGCGTAGTAGTGCTTTTAGAGTTTTGAAATTACAGCAGTCATTTTCCAACTTTATTTTTTAAAAGCTACTTGGGTCAAATTGTCTGTGCTAGTAAAGGTGTTTTAATGGATAATGTACGTTGTCACATGTTGGTGTCGCCACTGACCTCTGCAGACTTTCCATTTCCTGTCTAGCTACAGTAATGCCCGTTCACTCTTCATTCTCTTAAAAACCAATGTACATACATTGTATTAGTTACGATTTTCTAGTGGAACCGAACTTGTGTGTGTGTGTGTGTGTGTGTGTGTGTGTGAGATTTAATAGAACAGCTTACAGGTTGTGATTCAGCTTATCCAACAATGACTGTGCACCAATGGAAATTCTGAAAATCCAGTAGTTGTTCAGTCCACATGGCTGGATGTCTCAGCTGGTCTTCAGGGTACACCAGAATCCTGAAGAAGTATGTGCTAATGCCAGCGAAGAATGCACTTGCCAGTGAGAGTGAGAGCAAGCAGGCAGAGTGAAAGCTTCCTTCTACCACGTCTTTCACATAAGCAGCCAGCAGAAGGAGTGGCCCGGGTTAAAGGTGGATCTTCCCACCTCAAAAGATCTGGATTAAGAGTGAGTCTTCCTGCTTTAAATGATTTAAGAAAAAAAAAAATCCTTGAAGGTGTACCCAGCCATTTGTGTTTTGGTTAACTCCAGATGTAGTAAGGTTGATAACAAAGAAAGCCACCTCATACATTGTTGCACTAAATTGAGGTGAGTGGCAGTTACAGTTTATGAAGCCTTTTCTTGTATGAGTTACTTTTACAGCCATTGTGCCTGCGTTTAGTCCTCAAAGCAACCCATTTGGGTAACATGACTATTATCTTTTATTACCAGGGGAATGTAAATTTCTCAAAGTCACATTGATAATGAATATGGGGTCAGGATTTGAATTTAAATGGCCTGATTCCATAGTTGTAACTACAACACTGTTCTAGTAAACATTTACCTTTTTTTTTTTCACTTGCTACAATGTAAATAGTTTTCTTCTTAATATTCTACAAATTATTACCAAGTTATTTGGTATATTCCATCATAAATGTCATATCATATTCAACTGATATTTTTGGTTTTAAATTTTTATTTAAATAGTGACAGCCATATGTATCTTTATACACATTTTTAGAAAATCATGGTTTTCTCCTAAGAAAAATTCTTTGAAACAAAATAATCTATAACTAATGGCAAGGATATTTTAAAATTATAATAGAATTGTCAAAACTATCATCCAGGAAAATAGGTGTCAAATTTATAATTCTGTGAATGTATCCCCTTTAGTCTTTTAGTGCAAAAATTGGGAAGTAGTAACATTTAAACCAGAAAATCCTCTCATTAATTTTTTAACAGTGATTTTTCTTCTGTTTCCAATTATTTCTCAAGATCACCTGTTCTTACATTTTCTGCTTTTCCAATTTGTGATATATATGGTATTTGCATGGATAGCAATTGAACCCAGGACTCCACAGTTGCTAGGTATACACTCTACTATTAGGGCACACTGTTAGCTCAGAATTCTGTGGTTTTAACATGCATTTTTTAGTTACTATGCTCCTCGATTCCTTAGGGCTAATTTGTGAATTTTCTGTAGGTGTAAGACATTGTCCCCTGAGTCTTGGGGAACTGAGTGATAGTCACTTGGATAGCATGGCTAAAACTATTGCTAGAAAGTAAAGAAAGCTTTGAACTGATAGCCCTTACTTAACTATGATGACTATTTATATCTCATTAACTTATTATTTTTTTTTTTAATTTTTTTTTTAATTTTTTTTTAATTTTTTTTTATTAGATCTTTCATTTACACTTCAGATACCATCCTGTTTCCCCATTCCCCCCCCCTTAGAAAACCCCTATCCCATGCCCCCTTTTCATTTTGCATTTATACATTTTTTTAAGAAATGTTAATCATAGGCTTTATAAGTTTGGTATTGTAGTATCAAGATAGTTTTTTTTTTTTAAAGAGGGCTGACATTTTATTAAGAATGTTGGTTCTAACCGCTTTTCTATTTTTCCCCTCTTTTATTGGATATAATATTTACATTTCAAATTTTATCCCCTTACCATATTTCCCCCACCACCCAGGAACCCCTTATCCCATCCCCCCTCCTCCTGCCTCTATGAAGGTGTTACCCACCTACCCCCAGCCTCCCTCCCCACCCTCAGATTCCCCCCCCTCAGTGCTCAGCCTTCAGGGTACCAATGATCTTGTCTCCCACCTATGCCCAACAGGGCCATCCTCCCCTACATATACAGCTGGAGTCATGTGTCTCTCCCTATGTGCACCTGGGCTGGTGGTTTAGACCCTGGGGAGCTCTGGCTGGTTGGTATTCTTGCTCTCCTCACAGGGCCACCAGCCCGTATGGTTCACGGTTCCCTCAATTTACTCTCTAACTCCTCCATTGGGAACTTTGATCAGATTAATGGATAGCTGTGGGTATCTGTCTCTGGGTATGTCCGACTCTGAGAGACCTCTAAGGAGACAGCCTTATCAGGCTGCTGTCAGCTTTTCCATCCTGACATCCCTATCAGCGTCTATTTTTGGTGACTGCCTATGGAATGAATACCCAGACACAATGGTCTCCCTACAACCCCCCCTTATGATTCTGACCCACACTTTGTCTCCATATTTGCTCCCTTGGTTATTTAGTTACTCCTTCTAAGAAAGACCTAGGCATCCTCACTTGTTCTTTCTTCTTTATGAGCTTCGTGTCTTCTGGTAGTTGAATCTTTGTTGTTTCAAACTTTTGGGCTAATCTCCGCTTATCAGTGAGTAAATACCATGTGTGTTCTTTTGTGATTGGGTTACCTCACTCAGGATGATATTTTCTAGATCCATCCATTTACCTAAGAATTTCTCGAATTCATTATTTTTAATAGCTGAGTAATATTCCATTGTGTAAATGTACCACATTTTTTGTATCCATTCCTCTGTTGAAGGGCATCTGGGTTCTTTCCAGCTTCTGGCTATTATAAATAGGGCTGCTATGAACATAGTGGAGCATATGTCTTTGTTATTTGTTGAGGCACTTTCTGGGTATATACCCAGAAGTGGTATAGCTGGGTCCTCAGGTAGTGCTATGTCCAATTTTCTGAGGAACCGCCAGACTGACTTCCAAAGTGGTTGTACCAGTTTGCAACCCCACCAACAATGCAGGAGTGTTCCTCTTTCTTCACATCCTCGCCAGCATCTACTATCACCTGAGTTTTTGATCTTAGCCATTCTGACTGGTGTGAGGTGGTATCTCAGGGTTGTTTTGATTTGCATTTCCCTGATGACTAAGGATGTTGAGCATTTCTTAAGGTGCTTCTCGGCCATTCGAGTTTCCTCAGTTGAGAATTCTTTGTTTAGCTCTGTACCCCATTTTTTAATGGGGTTATTTTGTTGTTTGGCGTCTAATTTCTTGAGTTCTTTGTAAATATTAGATATTAGCCCCCTATCAGATGTAGGATTGGTAATGATCTTTTCCCAATCTGTTGGTTGCCGTTTTGTCTTGTTGACAGTGTCCTTTGCCTTACAGAAGCTTTGCAATTTGATGAGGTCCCATTTGTCGATTCTTGATCTTAGAGCATAAGCCATTGGTGTTCTGTTCAGGAACTTTTCCCCTGTGCCTAGGTATTCGAGGGTCTTCCCCAACTTCTCTTCTAATATTTTCAGTGTACCTGGCTTTATGTGAAGGTCCTTTATCCACTTGGAGTTGAGCTTTGTGCAAGGGGATAAGAATGGATTAATTTGGATTCTTCTACATGTTGACCTCCAGTTGAGCCAGCACCACTTGTTGAAAATGCTGTCCTTTTTCCACTGGATGAATTTAGCTCCCTTGTCAAATATCAAGTGACCATAGGTATGCGGGTTCATTTCTGGGTCTTCAATTCTGTTCCATTGATCGTCCTTTCTGTCTCTGTACCAATACCAAGCAGTTTTTATCACTACTGCTCTGTAGTACAGTTTGAGGTCCGGAATGGTGATTCCCCCAGAGGTTCTTTTATTGTTGAGAATAGTTCTCGCTATCCTAGGTTTTTTGTTATTCCAAATGAATTTGTAAATTGCTCTTTCTATCTCTATGAAGAATTGATTTGGAATTTTGATGGGTATTGCATTGAATCTATAGATTGCTTTTGGCAGGATAGCCATTTTTACTAAGTTAATCCTGCCAATCCAGGAGCATGGGAGATCTTTCCATCTTCTGAGATGTTCTTCAATTTCTTTCTTGAGAGACTTGAAGTTCTTGTCATACAGATCTTTCACTTGCTTTGTTAGATTCACTCCAAGATAATTTATTTTATTCGTGGCTATTGTGAAGGGTGTCATTTCCCTGATTTCTTTCTCTGCCTGTTTATCCTTTGAGTAGAGGAAGGCTACTGATTTGTTTGAGTTGATTTTATATCCAGCCACATTGCTAAAGTTGTTTATCAGGTTTAGGAGTTCTCTGGTGGAAGTTTTAGGTTCACTTAAGTATACTATCATATCATCTGCAAATAGTGAAATTTTGATTTCTTCCTTTCCTATCTGTATACCTTTGACTTCCTTTTGTTGTCTAATTGCTCTAGCTAAGACTTCCAGTACTATATTGAATAGGTAAGGTGAGAGTAGGCAGCCTTGCCTAGTCCCTGATCTTAGTGGGATTGCTTCAAGTTTCTCTCCATTTAGTTTGATGTTGGCTACTGGCTTGCTGTATATTGCTTTTACTATGTTTAGATATGGGCCTTGATTTCCTGATCTTTCCAAGACTTTTAACATGAAGGGATGTTGAATTTTGTCAAATGCTTTCTCAGCATCTAGTGATATGACCATGTGGTTTTTCTCTTTGAGTTTATTTATGTAGTGGATTACATTGATGGATTTCCGAATATTGAACCATCCCTGCATTCCTGGGATAAAGCCTACTTGATCTTGATGGATAATTGTTTTGATGTGTTGTTGGATTCGGTTTGCGAGAATTTTATTGAGTATTTTTGCATCAATATTCATAAGAGAGATTGGTCTGTAGTTCTCTTTCTTTGTTGGATCTTTCTGTGGTTTAGGTATGAGTGTAATGGTAGCTTCATAGAATGAATTGGGTAGTGTTCCTTCTGTTTCTATTCGATGGAATAACTTGAAGAGGATTGGTATTAGGTCTTCCTTGAAGGTCTGAAAGAATTCTGCACTGAAACCATCTGGCCCCGGACATTTTTTGGTGGGAAGATTTTTAATGACTGTGTCTATTTCTTTAGGCGTTATGAAACTGTTTAGGTGGTTTATCTGCTCCTCGTTTAACTTTGGTACCTGGTATCTATCTAGAAAATTGTCCATTTCCTCCAGATTTTCCAATTTTGTTGAGTATAGGCCTTTGTAGTAGGATCTGATAATTTTTTTAATTTCCTCTGTTTCTGTTGTTATGTCTCCCTTTTCAGTTCTGATTTTATTAATTTGAATGCTGTCTCTGCGCCCTTTGGTTAGTCTGGCTAAGGGTTTGTCTATCTTGTTGATTTTCTCAAAGAACCAGCTCCTGGTTTTGTTGATATTTTGTATAGTTCTTTTTGTTTCAACTTGGTTGATTTCAGCCCTGAGTTTGACTATTTCCTGCCGTCTACTCCTCTTGGGTATACTAGCTTCTTTTTGTTCTAATGCTTTCAGGTTTGCTGTCAAGTTGTTGATGTATGCTCTTTCCACTTTCTTTTTGTGAGCACTTAGAGCTATGATTTTTCCTCTTAGTACTGCTTTCAATGAGTCCCACATGTTTTGATATGATGTGTCCTCATTTTCATTTAAATCTAAAAAGTCTTTAATTTCTTTCTTAATTTCTTCCTTGACCAAGTTATCATTGAGTAGAGCATTGTTCAGTTGCCAAGTGTATGTCGGTTTTCTGATGTTTTTGTCCATGTCAAAGACAAGTCTTAATCCATGGTGGTCTGATAAGGTGCTGGGGATTATTTCAATCTTTTTGTATCTGTTGAGGCCTGTTTTGTGACCAATTATATGGTCTATTTTCGAGAAGGTACCATGAGGTGCTGAGAAGAAGGTGTATTCTTTTGTTTTAGGATGAAATGTTCTATAGATGTCAGTTAAGTCCAATTGGTTCATAACTTCTGTTAGTTTCATTGTGTCTCGATTTAGTTTCTATTTCCATGATCTGTCCATAGCTGAGAGTGGGGTGTTGAAATCTCCCACTATTATTGTGTAGGGTGCAATGTATGCTTTAAGTTTTAGTAATGTGTCTTTTATGTATGTGGGTGCCCTTACATTTGGGGCATAGATGTTGAGAATTGCAAGTTCCTCTTGGTACATTTTTCCTTTCATGAATATGAAGTGTCCTTCTTTATCTTTTTTGATTACTTCTGGTTGAAAACTGATTTTATTTGATATTAGAATCGCTACTCCAGCTTGTTTCTTGGGACCATTTGCTTGGTAGATTGTTTTCCAACCTTTTACTCTGAGGTAGTGTCTGTCCTTTCCACAGAGGTGTGTTTCCTGAATGCAGCAAAATGTTGGGTCCTGTTTACGTATCCAGTCTGATAGTCTATGTCTTTTTACTGGAGAATTGAGTCCATTGATATTAAGAGATATTAAGGAAAAATGAGTGTTGTTTCCTGTTATTTTTGTTATTGGCAGTGGGGATATGTTTGTGTAGCTACCTTCTTTTACGGTTTTTGGAAGATTACTTTCCTGCTTTTTCCAGGTTGTAGTTTCCCTCCTTGTGATGGAGTTTTCCACCAATTATCCTTTGAAGTGCTGGGTTTGTGTTGAGATACTGTGTAAATTTGGATTTGTCATGGAATATTTTGGTTTCTCCATCAATAATGATTGACAGTTTTGCTGGGTATAGTAGTCTGGGCTGACATTTATGTTCTTTTAGGGTCTGTATGATATCAGTCCAGGATCTTCTGGCTTTTATGGTCTCTGGTGAGAAGTCTGGTGTAATTCTTATAGGTCTGCCTTTATATGTTACTTTGCCTTTTTCCCTTACTGCTTTTAGTATTTTTTCTTTGTTTTGTACATTTGATGTTTTGACTATTATGTGGCGGGAAGTATTTCTTTTCTGGTCTAAACTATTTGGAGTTCTGTAGGCTTCTTGTATATTTATGGACATCTCTTTCTTTAGGTTAGGGAAGTTTTCCTCTATAATTTTGTTGAGAATATTTACTGGTCCTTTAAGTTGGGAGTCTTCCCCCTCATCTATTCCTATTATCCTTAGGTTTGGCCTTCTCATTGTGTCTTGGATTTCTTGTATATTTTGGGTTAGTAGCTTTTTGTATTTTGCATTTTCTTTGACAGTTGTGTCTATGTTTTCCATGGTATCTTCTGCACATGAGATTCTCTCTTCCATCTCTTGTATTCTGTTGGTAATACTTGTATCTATGACTCCTGATCGTTTTTTTAAGTTTTCTATCTCCAGGGTGTTCTCCCTTTGTGATTTCTTTATTGTTTCTACTTCCGTTTTTAGATCCTGCATGGTTTTGTTTAATTCCTTCTCCTGTTTGGTTGCATTTTCTTGTAATTCCTTAAGGGATTTTTGTGTTTCCTCTCTAAGGGTTTCTATCTGTTCTTTGAGAGTGTTATTTATGTCTTTCTTAAAGTCCTCTATCATCATCATGAGAAGTGATTTTAATTCTGAATCCTGCTTTTCTGGTGTGATGGGGTGTTCAGGGCTTGCTATGATGGGGGAACTGGGTTCTGATGATGCCATGTAACTTTGGTTTCTGTTGCTTACGTTCTTGCGCCTGCCTTTTGCCATCTGGTTAATTCTAGTGCTACCTGTTCTTCTGTCTCTGATTGAAGCCTGTCTTTCCAGTTGTCTCGCTTTTGTTTGGTCTTCTAGGAGTCCAGATGTCTTTGTGGTTTTTTTTCCAGCTGCCCTGATTACAGTGGTATCTCTAGGATGCCTCAGGATATGGTGCCTCCAAGGTAGCAGTCCAGCTAGATGTCTGCTGTTCTGGGTGCAGTGTCTCCTCTTGGATATCTCAGGGTATGTTGTCTGACACTCTGAGTTCAGTTGTTCCTCTGTGGCTCTGGGTTGAGCGGACCTTCCAGTATGTCTCAGGTGGAATCCGGGGTCCACACAACTGCAGACCTGGTAGAGGTCTGGTCTGGGACTCAGACCCTGCAGGCCTCAGACCGGAGGGGGGGCGAGCAGCAGAAGGAGCGTGCTAGTGCTGGCTATGGGTTCTATGGATCCCCCAGAATGTGTCTGGGGGGCTCCTGGGTGCACTTACCCGCAGGCCTCAGACTGCAGGAGGGGCGAGCGGCGGACGGGGCGTGCTAGCGCTGGCTATGGGTTCTATGGATCCCCCAGAATGTGTCTGGGGGGCTCCTGGGTGCACTTACCCGCAGGCCTCAGACTGGAGGAGGGGCCTCTCATTAACTTATAAACTGCTACCTTTTATTTTTTAAGCCTAAATATCCCATTGTAATTTAAATTCATGATTGTACAGAAAAGCAATTTACAAGGCCCAATCTAGTTTATATAATGAGAAAAGATATTGAGATGATTTAAGTTAGGAGATTTCTAGAAGCCACATTCTCTTCTTCCAGATATGTTTCTATGCATTACGTTCTCTTTCATACCAAACATGAAGTCAGCTCAATTAACACTTCAGAAATTCATAGCTATCACCATCTTATGGGTTCTTCAGCAAGCTTTCCCTGAAACTCTCCATAGACAACAAGACAAGATCAAGATTACTATCTTGATCTCTGGCTTTAGATAGTAAGCTTTAGAACAAAATAGAGTGAACATTAATGCAAGTAACTACAAAGTTAATATTGATTTTGCCTTTCTCTTCCTGGTCTTTTTGGATTGTTTTCCATAGATCATTTCCCTTCCTGTTTATGCACAGCACTCTTTCTTCCTCGAGGTCTTTCACTAAAGGAAGCAACAAAGACTTTGATCATGGTGGTCTGGGTTCTCACTCAGCACTGGCATCCTCATGCCAAGCTTGTGAATTCAGTCCAGCGATTCAGTCCAACCTTTGTCTGTACCCACCATGACCTTTATCTTTACCTGAGTCTTGGAAGATGATCACTGAGTGACTATGGGATCGTATTTGGTGTCAAGAATACTACAGAAAGCCATTTTCTTGTGGTATTTTATTCTACCTCTTAAACATTCTATTTACTGGGACTGGATAGATGTCTCAGTGGTAAGAGCACTGGCTGTTCTTCTAGAGGATCTAGGTTAGATTCTGTAACTCCAGTTTCTGGTGATCCTCTCTTCTGGCCTCCATAGGCACACTACACGTGCAACACATAGATATGCATGCAAGCAAAGCACCATCCACATAAAATGTATTTTTGTCTTAATGCAAGTGTTTTTGTTGCATATATGGGTGTGTAGCACCTGGGTGCCCAATGCACACAGAAGACAGAAAGGTTATAGGGCTATCTGGGAGTTGCAGATAGTTGCGAGCTGCTATGTGGGTGCTGGGAAATAAAGTCTTCTGCAAGTGCGGCAAGTTCTCTTGAATGCTAAGCCATCTCTTCAGCTCTTTATTGCATCACTTAAAACCATTCTGATCAGATGCCCTTGATGGGTATATTAAAGCCTAGAAATGCAGATAATTTTGGGCAAATTGGATTAAGCTTAGAAGGACCTAATCATGATTCCTTTGAATGATAACATCTGTCACAGCTTATTTGTTCAGTAAGGTTAAGAAGCAAGCTGGCCAAAATATTGTGTGTGTTCCAGATGTTTGTATCTTAAAATCTGATGCACTTCGGTCAGATATTTAGCCTCAGAAGCTTTTTTTTTTCATCCTACCAATTCATCTATTGTTTTTATTGTATATATTTGAGATTTTTCAAGTGAAAGGTGTTGTAATAACTCACTATATAAAGGCATGTTTTCAATGTCGTTACAGACCTAACATCTTCGTATAGTGTATTCTAAAATAAAACAACCAGAAATTAAGTTTGAGAACTCCTCCCTAAGTAGTAGTTCTAGATGATGTTAATTATTGTTTGTTATAAAGACTAAAATTTTTTTCTTTGCTATAATTTGTGGCTTCTGTTTTTATACCTGCAGACTCAGGAAAATACATGACCCCCCACCCCCTGAAGAACACTGAATTTTAATAATGTGCCAAAAGGATGTATAACTTATTGAAAGCCATTATATTTCTGCTTATGACCTATTATCAGCCAAGGGAGAGACAGATGGGCAAGAACCAGTTCAAAGCACACAGCTTCCATTTGTCCTCTCGAATGGGGTCATTAGTGTGAACTCTGCCAGGAATGATTTGTGGCTGATACCACGAGTTATGAATGTATTGTTACCTATCTCTGTGTTAACACTGAGCCACGGTGACCAGGGTGTGCACTGGAGCTTAGTCAGATAGACATGGTGAGCTAACACATGCAGAGGCAGAGCTAACACTGTGTGACCCCAAGCTTCTGTCACTTCAGTGATTAACAAGCCTGAAGTCCAATCTGAAGTAAAGGAGACAGATACTCAATAAGGTGAGAGATGCCGCTGCTCTGTGGTTCAACTTTTTATAACTGAAGACCACTGGGAGACAGGGCTGACACTATGTGACCCAAAGCTTCTACTCTAAGTCACATTACTGGATGATCAGGGCTTCTACACAGATTGAGATAGACTTGTAACATTCCAGGGCTCAGAGGGTACCTCCCTGGATCCAAGGGCCGAGGCAGGGGCTCTCTGGGAAAAGCTAAATTCTTTATCACGCAATACCAGGTTTGATGCTCTCTTTTGAGGACTGAAAGTGGAAATAGCAGGGAGAATTTCCATCAGACTTTGAACAGGAGAGTGACCTGTCCTTTAGGAAGCTTACAGAAGTAGGTGTGGGTTTGTGTGTCACTTCGGAACTCAGCTGCTGTTTGAACTGCTAGGTAGTTCTGCAGAGTCCACTGGCAGCAGTAAGTGTTTGTCCTTTAGGAAATAGTAGGTCAGTTACTGAGCTGGTTAGTTTTATGTCAGCTGGACACAAGCTAGAGTCATTGAAGAGGAAACATCAGTTGAGGAAATGTTCCCACCACATTGGCCTGTGGGCAATCCTGTAGAGCATTCTTTTGAATTGGCGAGGGAGGATCCAGCTTATTGTGGGTGGTGCCACCTTTGGGCAGGTGGTCATAGGTGCCATAAAAGAGCAGACTGAATGAACCATGAGCATGCAAGCCAGAAAGCAGAAAGCTCCATGGCTTCTGCTTCAGTTCCTGCCTTCAAGTTCCTCCTCTGCTTGAGTTCCTTCCCTGACTTCCCTTCGTGATGGACTGTTATGTAGAAGTATAAAATGAAGTGACCCCTTTCCTACTCAAGTTGCTTTCAGCCAAGACCGTTGCTATCAAGTATAACAAACTCACACTTCTAAAAGATGAAAATGTCCTTATTGAGAAAAGTTGAGAAGAAATGAGTTCTGTTTTCAGCGTAGTCTATTTGCTCAAGGATTGAAAAACAGTATCAATTCCACATTCTGCTTACATATGTTTCCATTTGTTGAGGAAACACTTCCACTCTTTATCTGGGAAACTTTATTTTTAAGTGAACAGTAAAGATTCAACTAGAATACATGCCTTTTTTTTCTAGATTGTTTTATGGGACAAGAGAGTCTATGATGAGAACTGACTCAAGTCACATCAGGGAAGTTTTCTGGTAAATACTTAATATGTGAAGATGATACAGAAAACAAAGGTACATGCATACACACTTGCACACATGCACACATGCACACACACTAAACTGTAATAAGATCTTTCCTCCATTTATTTGAAGCTAAGATATGTAATTAACAAATTTATTTCTGTAGTTTTCCTTATCATGGTTGTCAGAGCCCCATCTTCCCAGTTACTTGGTCCCCCCAGATGTAAATATCTGTGTGGGGCGGTGGGCTATGAGAAGCAGCTGGGTGCTTGGTCGAGCATAAGCCTGGAACCCCGGACCCTTATTGGATGGCAGGAGTTTGGCTCTGTTCCTGGGCCTTGGTTCTTTTCATTTAGCTTCAGCCCTCCACAGCCCCTCCCACAGAGAGGTCTATGGCCATCAGTCACAAGGAACAGGCCTCAGGCCCTAGAGAGATTTACATACTAATGAGATGCCTGAAGGCCAGAGGGTGGAGCCAATTAAGCATTCTTTCCCAGCCCCTTCCCCCCCCTTCTCTTTCTCCCTATTTAACTCAAGTCTGCCCTGGGTTTTATGGGGGATGCACATCCAGATCCAACCACCATTCGCCATGACATTAAAGCCTGTAAAAACCCATGGACTTTCTCGTGCCATTGGGGCCGTGCTGTGAGGAACCATGGAGAAGGCCTTTAATGAGCTGTAGCCACAGCTACCATGCCTAACTTCCTGCCTGGAGGAACCTTCAGCGTTCCCAGACACACTAGCTACATATCTGGATTAGTTATTACTGGACAATGAGCATTGTTTTAAACCAGCCAATACCCCTCTATTAGTTCTGCAGGTGAGGAGGATTTGGCTGAGGATGTCTGGCATCTATCCTATTGCTATGGCGTTGCTTTTCTGATCTTAGAACACGTTTCTTTGAGATTCCAATGTAGACTGAAGATCAGCAGCTTTCCAGGAATTCTCCAAATCTTTAGCGCCAGACAGGGACTGCAGAGCCAGCCGGTGTGGTGGACTGAGCAGCTCTTTGGGTCTCCATCTCCCCAGTATGGGACAGCCATTGTTGAACTATCCAGACTGTAGCACACAGACAATCTAATCAATCCTTCTTTCAGAGATATATATTCATCCTATCAGTTCCATTTCTTCAAAGAACTCCAACGATTACATTGACTTTTGTCAAAGTGTATCACAATGTAGCTGTTTGCATCTCTGACCTAGTCCAATTATTGCCTTTCTGAAGCCTACAATGAAGTGTCTTAGTGTAATGTCATAATAATTACTGGAACAATTATCTCATCATTGTTACAGGTTTCATGTACCTTCAAGGAGAAAGCATTACAGAGGTTATATATACACACACACATCAGATGTGAGAAATTTGAAAGACACTCAATTCTGCTTATCACTATACACTTATAAAATAATGATGTATTAGATTTGTAATCTGAAAAAATTCCTAGGTACATAAAATTTATAAAGAAATAAAACCATCAGAGACATTAAGTATCCAAGTAAGAGAAGGGACAAGGAAAAATTTAAGACTCAACCGACTCAAAAAGCTGAAGGATAAAGAGAGAAGCAAGAAACTCATATGATTAAAAATTAAATAATGGAGAAATAAATTTAAATTTACCAATAAGTAATACTATTGTGTATACTCTTTAATACCAATAGTAAGTGTAAACTATTATGTTTTTGTTTGTTTTGTTTTGTCTGTCTTGAAACTCACTACGTAGAAGCTGGACTCAAACTCACAGAGATCCACCTGCCTCGGCCTCGTGATCATGGGGATTAAAAGTGTGCACCATTATGTCTGGCTGCACTCACTCCTATTGTTCGTGGGAAGAGATTCTCTGGTTGTACGGAAGAAATAAAACTGACTCTGTGCTGTTAAGAGAGAGTCCCCTGCATTTAGTGATACAGGAAGGCTTAAATGCTTGTGCCTCCAGATAATATAGTTTGAGTTTCTAAGAACTCGTTAATGAGCAAACCAGAGTCTCTATTTCTAGAATACTCATAATACTTACATTATAGCATGGGATGCTGACACAAAACAGATCAGCCATGTAATATAGTATTAGGGAGTGATAATCTTCACTCAGATGAAGTAGGGTACAGGCGTATACACTTTCTGGCTAGGAGGAAACTGGTGTTGTAGATAAGTTGCTCAGGACTTTCTCTTTGAGAACCAGAGGTCTAAGTGGATAGAGGGAATGGGCCCTGTGGGAATCTGTAGGCTGAAGATGTGCAAAGCACATGAGGTGGGGCTGTGCTTGGTGCACATGGTTAAGCAGCAGCAGGAAGGTGAAGTTGGTGTTCGAGGCAGGAAGTGGCAGAGGGTGAGCCTGCAGGGCTTCCACAGTGTTTTTTTTATTTTTTTTATTTTTATTTATTTATTTATTTATTTATTTATTTTTTTTTATCACTGTTCAGTCATATATAGAAAGACATCTGTCAATGATGTCAACCCTATATAGGAATACAAAGAAATGCATGGAGGGAGTGAGCACACAAGAACCTTCGAGGAGATGAGGCGGGAGAGATGGAGAGATATTGTTCTAAGTGTAGCAACTTTTATTTATAAGATGAACAAAGAAATGATGGGGACCCTTGACCCATCAGGGGTCAAGTGGTGATGCTTGTGTTAAGTTGATAGTATTAATCTTTACACAATAAATACGTATACCAAGTCATTACATCATATACTTTGCATTTGCCAATTAAATGTTTTAACTTAAAAATTAATTTGTTAATGACATATTTTTAGCGTCAAATGAATGGGAAAGAAGATCTTGTTACAGTTTATTTTATTTGTGTGTGCGTGTGCCTGTGTGTATGTCCAGAGTCACTGAGGAAGATTTTGTAGTCTCAACCTTGGGTTTCAGCTGACATCTTTGTGGGTTCTAATTACAGCAAATGTCCTGGTAAAATCAGTTTGCCCTACATTTGTTATCATATGTTGTATCTGACCAAACTACTCAGCCTCATTTTGAAAGCTTTATGAAGACAGCCCACCCCAGGCAGTTGGTCACCTTAGCCTCTTCTTAGCAACACTCTAACAAGTCAATGTAGCCAGAACACATCCTCAGTACTTAGGAATCTCCTAACCACTGGCTGCTGTCTTGCTACTGGCTACAAATTTTATTGTATGTGGACTTATCCTGCCCGTATATCAAAATCTTTTTTTTTTTTTTTGTCTATTATAACAGTTCCAGTAATATTTATTTTACTGATTTAATTACTAAGTAGCTTGAATATTATTTGATATCTAAAAGTATTAGTGTCAAAAGTATTGCTTTCCTTGACAGTGCTGGGGTACCTTAGATTTATGCAAATCCAGGAAAACAACTGCTTTCACCTCTTTAATCTGTTTTGAAATCCATGATCTTTCCTATTCTATTTAGAGTTAAATTTGGAGTATCATGTGGCTGGGAGATTTTGGTTTATCTTTTGGTGGATGAATCACTGAGTATTCAACTACCCAATCTCTGGCTTCTTACTGGGTCATCTGTTACTCAGTAGCAAGGGTTTGCCAAGCTGCAAGCTGCATGACGAACCCCATTTTATCTCTATGCTGGCTCTTTCCAAGTCACCTCCAGACACATTTGTTACATCTCAAAATGTCCAAATGTTCATTTCAGTTGTTTAGGGGAAAGTACTGGCTTAGAGGGGAACAGAAGTGGCTGCATTTTCTACCCATTTTCTACGTTTTTCACTCCATTAAATCTAGGGTTGTGAAGTTTAGAAAAGGATTTGTTTGTCTCCATTTGGCTGCAAATTGGACATTCCCTTACGAGCATTTTTGTAAATGTATGGCTATCTCTTCAATGCTTCATTAGACTGTGTAGAGATTGCCAAGCCCCCATTTTTAGAGCTGGGTTAGATGCAGTCAAGAGAAAGCTCACTTTGTGTTATGAGCGTTGAAAACACGGATAAGTAATGGAATCCTTGGAGTGGGGGGTTCTCCCCTGGCATAGGAGATGTGGATCTCAATGTTTGAGTCTGTGTTTGTGCAGTTACAAATAGTGAGGTGACCCTTGGGTGTGTGCACACTCTCTCCCTGTGTTTGTGATCTTGTATATAGAATAAGACCTGACTGGCAAGGTGAAGTTGTAATTACTAATTGCTCACTGTGTTTGTTCCTCCCTACTTATCAAGGGAGTAGGGAAGCTTAGATGTCTTGATTCTAGTTATAAGAAATACACAGAAAAGAGACGTTGTTCTCAGAAATAGAAGCCAGCTAGTTTATCTCAGGGAGGAAAAAGAGACGAGTATCTCAAGGGTGTGGTGGGGGAAGAGACAAAGAATGGTTTATTAAAGGGTGACAGGGAAAAGTCATGGAGTTTCTGAGATGATGAAACTCGGTTGTGGAGATGGTTTCCCATAGTAAAAAACAATTCCATCTTATACTTTAAAAGAGCGAGTTGTAATGTACAGTGACTTATTTCTCCGCAAGCTGTTCTATGTGGTGAAGTCACTTTTGACTCCGCCCAGCAGCAGGTGGTTCTGGTACACCACGCCCTCACCCAGCCAAACCCTCACCCGGCCACACTCTCACCCTACCATGAGCCCTCACCACCAATGCATCCTGTTCTAGGCTAGTGTGAACCTATCTCCTCCCCACTTCCCCGATTATGAAGGCTAAGTGTGTCTTCATGTTATTCAGCTCTATGGATTTTCTTGTTCTATCAATCAATTGTTTGTGTATTTTAACTAATTCTTTTTGTGACTTTTCTGACTTGTTTTGGATATCTGGAGTCCCCGATTTGGGCGTTAAAGATTTTTAATGCTTGTTGTGTCTCCTTGTTTCTAGGCTTCCCCCCACTCCCACCCCCCCAACTTGGGTTTGTGCAAATGCTTCAGTCTCATATTCAGGGAGGCATATTTATATAATTGTGTTAAATTTATAACTCAGATTTATTTCCCTCATATACAATGTTTCAGAATAATGATAGCATATATTTTTACATTGTTGTAAGTAAAAATTGTTTCATAGTTTTTATCATGTATTTTCTAACAGTAAAATACATATTTAATATGGAAATTATAAAGTAGATCAAAAAACAAAAAAATGATTTATAATACAACTTAATGATCAACATGCATACTTGAGAACCCTTGACATTTTAGCAAATGGTTTAGACATAAAACTTTTTAAAAACAAAGCCCATCATCTATTAAGTCAGAAATGCGTTCTCTTACTTTCTTTAAAATTACCGAAACATTCTTAAGTATCTATGAAAATATTGACTTGGATTTTTGCAAACTTTAAAGTATTTAAAAGAGTAAATATGTAACTGTTTAATAATTAATAAAGTTATAATTGCATATTGTGATGGTTAAAATAAGAATGCCCCCATAGGCTCATATGTTTTAGTGCTTAGTCACTAGGGAATGGCATTATTTGAGAGGGATTAGAAAGTATGACCTTGTTGGAGGAAGTGTGTCATCGTGGATGGGCTTTGAGGTTTCAAAACATCTGTTCCAAGCTGAGTTTCTTTCTTTCTGCTGCCTGTAGATCTGGGTATTGAGCTCTCAGCCCCTCTCTAGCACCATGTCTGCCTGCCTACCTGCCACAGTGCTTCCCACCAGGATAACAGTGGACTAAATCTCTGAAACTGTGAGCCAACCCCAGTTAAAATGCTTTCTTTTCTAAGAGTTGCCATGTGTTCATGGTGTCTCTTCACAGCAATAGAACACCGACTAAGACACATCTATTTCTATGCTGTATGACAAAAAGGCTACACAGCATTAAAGATTAATTTTAAGAATCACTATAAAGTAAATGAAAGCATTATGTGTGTTTAAGATGCGTAAAGAAAGCAACAAGTTTGTTTGCTGCACACTGTCACTAGAACAGCTGCTGGAGTGTAGGTGGGAAATACAACGGGAGACTTTGTAGAGAGAAGTCTCTGGTAGAGAAGGAGAGATGTGAGCATGGGGCAGGCAAGCAAAACCTCAGATGTGAGCATGGTGGGACAAGTGAAACCACAGGCATCTGAGGTTTGTTCTTCCCTGAATTCAAGCGGTTTTGTGTTTGTTTTTTTCTGGCTGTGCTCAAGACTCCAGAAGTTGGTATCTGTTTCCACAGCTCTTTGAATAAATGTGCTGCAGACTGCAGACTCATTTGCATTATCTTGATTCTAAAGATTTTGCTCCCTCCATGGACGGACACACACACACACACACACACACACACACACACACACACACACCCCTTCTTCTTTGTTTAGTCTATGGATGTAGGGTTAGCTAAGCGGAGAGTATGGCCTTTGCCTTTCTTGTAAAAGAACATCCATGCGTCAGATAAAAAAGGAAGCCTACCCTTTCATTTTATACAGTAAGGTGTAGGCTAGTTAATCTTGCCTATAAATCAGCTTATCCATAAACTCCAGGGCATGGCAGTTAGAACCACAGAGTGAGGATCTACTAATCTCAGCAAAAGTCTCAGAACACATGTTATGTGCAGAGACATCCTCAAGCTTTAATCCAAGTGATATTTTATTTATATCTTCGTAGCTTAGTTAAATGAAATGCAGACATTAGGAAATTATATGTTCTTAAACTTCTAATTTTTTCTGAGCATAGTATAACCAACCTTTCCAGTATGAAACACAAACATGCCTTATTTTTCTGAAGAAACTGTCAACAGAGAGATACCAAATAAATGCAAGCTCATAATTCCTACCTAACCCCAGTATCGGAATCCTCCTGAATCCTGAAGTGGAGAAATGATGTTTATACAGCTTGTAAGGAACAGGTGCAGGAAAAGTTTGTTAATCGGATGGATGGCTATGCTGTTGCAGAAAAACACACCCACAGGAAAAGGGATTAGGGTCTGTTAACCTAATCGCCATTTATATCCTGTGAGGAAAAAAAAAAAGGTCTGCTATTTATTTATTTATTTATTTAGTCACAGTGATTAGTTTAAGCTGCCACACTCTGGGTCTCTGGGATTCAATGCCTGTTTCCATGGGAACGGCAGCTGCCGGAAGCTGCGAAGTTGTCAAACACATCTAATAATCTGGGGGAGGATCCTATCTGAATGCATGCCAGGTCCTTCTAGTGTCTCTGGTCATTTTATCACAAGTGGTTCTGCTTCCTGTAAGAACACCTTAGATAAGAGTAGATGAAGTATTTGACTTCCAGTGAAGGTTCTTTTTTTTTTTTTTTTTTTTTTTTTTTTTTTTTTTTTTTAAAGATTTATTTATGTATGAGTATCCTATCTACACGTACACCTGCGTGCCAGAAGAGGGCACTGGATCCCATTACAGATGGTTGTGAGCCACCATGTGGTTGCTGGGAATTGAACTCAGGACCTCTGGAAGAGCAGACGGTACTCTTAACCACTGAGCCATCTCTCCAGCCCCCTCCAGTGAAGGTTCTATATTGTACACATATAGGTATTCCATGCATCACACACATGCTTGTTTCATGGGTAAGACACCAAAGAAGGAGTGACTGGAGAAAGGTAATTTAAAGAATGTCAAGAGGGGAAACAGCTCTTGCCATCAAGAAACTTAAAATTTACGTGGAACGTAACATGTCATGCACCACATGCTTGAGATGAAGGGCCCTAAAATACACACTGACGTTCCAACCAAATGCACATGGTTTCTTCCAGACCTTCTGTCCTGAGGACTTGCTTCTTTCTCAGTGCTGAGAACTGGGATGTATATGGTAGAAAGATATTTAAATACCCATGCTAATTCTTTAGCTCTGAAGTCTAGAATTCTCTTCAGTACTTAGAGATTCGACTTAACGTTTTTTTGGTTCTAATCGAACATTTGTTGTTGTGGCTAAGTTGCAACAATGTCTCCTTCAAACGGAGTCTCTTTTTTTTTTTTTGGTTATTTTATTTATTTACATTTTAAATGTTGTCCTCCTTCTTCGTCTCTGCAAACTCACCATCCTATTCCCCTCCCCTTTGCCTCTATGAGGGTGCTCCTCCATCCATCCACCCACTCCCACCTCACTGCTCTAGCATCCCCCTATGCTGGGGCATCAAGACTCCAGTGGACCAAGGTCCTCCCCCTAACCCCCAATTGATGTCAGATAAAGCCATCCTCTGCTACATACATAGTTGGAGCCATGGACTTATCCATGTACACTCTTTGGTTGGCAGTTTGGTCCCTGGGAGCTCTGGGTGGTCCAGTTAGATGATATTGTTCTTCCCATGGGGTTGCAATCCCCTTCAGTTCCTTCAGTCCTTCCCTTAACCCTTCCACTGGTGTCCCCGGGCTTAGTCTGATGGTTGGCTGTAAGCATTTGCATCTGTATTATTTAGATGCTGGCAGAGCTTTTTAGGGGATAGCTATACCAGGCTCCTGTCAGCAAGCACTTCTTGGCATCAGCAAACTGATGCCAAAGATGCCTAAACCATCTCTACTCTAAGTAATTTTCTCAGAACCCTTCGCTAAAGGCCTTAATAATAATTTTTTACTATTCTTATCTCTAAGGTATTCTAGTCCTCTCATTTAGAATGACTTATGTGCATTCATCTGTCTGTCTCTTTATCCATCTGTCTGAGCATCTACCTATTTATCCATCCATCCATCATCCATCCATCCATCCATCTATCCATCCATCCATCCAACCATCAATCCATCCATCATCATCCATCCACCCACCCATCCATCCATCCATCCATCATCCATCATCCATCCATCCAACCATCAATCCATCTATCCATCATCCATCCATCCAACCATCAATCCATCTATCCATCATCCATCCATCCATCCATCCATCCATCCATCTATCCATCCAACCATCCGTCATCCATCCATCCATCCATCCATCCATCATCCATCCATCATCAACCATCCAATGAATATTGAGAGCAGACAGTATGTAGACCCTGTGCTGCGTTTGCTATCTTTGACCTCTCTTTGAACTTGGTAGAGACAAAGCAATTACAGAATAAGTGCCCAGCTCATGGTCAGAAGCGACAATGACTAAGCTCACAAGAGAATTAATTCTACAATAACAAGCTTCAGGAGGTATCATGAGATTTCTGTGAAAAGAGGTGATGATACTGAATTTATGTTGGGATTGGATTCATAGAAGTTTTTTTTTATAGCTCTTTGCAAGACCCCTAATCCAAATACTGAATCTGAAAATACATAGAAGAGTAAGATAGACATTGGGGGGGGGGGGGATATTGTCCTTGCTAACATTGCATGTCTCTTTCTGCCCTCACTCTCATGTCTCTGAAGTATTTTTATAATGATCCTTGTAATGAACTCTTTTATCAATCCTTATTGTTAGCCACTTAATAGATTTCTATCTAAGATGGATGAGGTTTGGGGTTGGATTTGAGAGTGGAGATGTAGGCACTTGGCAAGAGAACTGATGCCCAAGGTGGCTATATGAAGTCAGTGGATTGACATGGAGACGGAAGGACTTGACTGTGCTAAGAATTTCTTTTTATACTTCCCATAATGCTCTGGGCCAGTAGCCAGTAAATCAGAGGTGTAATTTCTACTGGACTGAGGATTAAGATTAGGACTACATTTTCCTGTTTTTTTCTACTATGGATTTATTTATTCAGCACTAGGTACCAACTCTGTGTCACTATAGTAATTTACACACACACACACACACACACACACACACACACACACACACGTATATATATGTATATAAACTTATATGTGAACATATGTATACACACACACATATATATTCTATGTTTTATGATATGAATGTAATTGGCACTGACATGTTGAGAGTACCTGAGTGTATGATTATAATGATTATAAACACATGGTGTCACAAAGCATACAAATTCAGGGTTGCCTGAGAACATAAACATAAAGCTGACTTCAGAGGGAAAGGTATATACCAGCTGCTTTGTTGGGCCAAAAGTTTAAAGATACTCTCTTCCAAATTTGGTTACTGAAGCCTTAACCCCTATCATAGCTGGATCTGGAGGCAGAGCCCCCATAGAGAAAAGACTAAGTTTTAAGGTTACAGAAAATCTCAAGGGTGAGATCACTAATCCCTGAGCCAAAGGATTAGTGTCCTCCCCACATGCAACAACAGGGGACTTGTCCTGTGCCTCTGTGCACATGTGCACATAAGAGATCATATGAAGACAGAATAAGAAGTTGTGCAAGTCTGGAAAAATTCCTCTCTCAAAATCATATTTGCTAGAACATTGACCTCGCACATCTAGCTTCAAAACCGTGAGAAGATAAATGTCTGTTAAGTCACAGCTTGACTTAAGGAAGTCCCAGGAGACTAAAACAGCAATGACCTCTGTGTATGGGGATTTTAGGGGAGAGAGAGAGTAGATGATATTTTAGGCAGAAGGAGAATTCTGTGAATGGTGACAAAGGCAAAGAATATCATTCTTCTTTACCTGTTTATATGTCAGAATTTTTCAGACTCTCACCAATTATCAGTTTGTGGTCTTTCTCCGTACCTATCATCTGTCTGTGTGTCTGTCTGTCTGTCTGTCTGTCTGTCTTCTATCTTTCTATTATCTATCTATCTATCTATCTATCTATCTATCTATCTATCTGAGCAATGTATCTATCTCTATCATGTATGCATGTATGTATGCATGTATGTACATACATATGTATGCATGTATGTATCTACCTACCTATCCGTCTAGAGACTAGGCATTGAACCATGATAAGCACTCTCCATCGAGCTACTTTTATGCCCAAATTGTCCCTAATCCTCTTAGTGTCTGCATTTCCTTAGGGAGATTTCCTCTTTTATTTCTAGTTTTGGAAAATTTTATTCTTCATCTCCCCTTAACTGTTCTTGCTAACTTTTGTCTGTTTTTTTTTTTTTTTTCTGTTGAGTATATTTTTATTCATTGACTTTTGTTCTCTAATACTTACTTTCTTCCATGTCCTTCAGAGGGTTGAGGTGGAAACTTAGAGTGTGGATTTTTTACTTTTCTAAAATTAGAAAATATAGAGATAGATTTTTCTGCTGTGCACCACTTCGGCTGCATAGGACCTGAGTCCCTCCTGCCATTTATTCTGTTTGAGTCTGTGTGACCAGAAAACATATTCTGTTTAGTTATTTTTGAATTTATTGGGCCTTGTTTCCTGACCTAATATCTAGTTGGTAAATGTTCACATTCGCTTGCCAGGATGTCTATTCTTCAGTTGTTAGGCATATGCATGTATATATTATTTATCGTCTACCTATTTATCATTAATCATTGGTCAATTATCTATTATAATAATCAATTGTACTGTTCAAATATTTTATAACCTTGCTGAGATTTTCTTTCCATGCATTTTGAAGTTAAGCAAATGTACAGAGATATAGACAACTTTAGGATTCTGCTCTGCTCTGTATTCACTCTTTTAATTATTATGATATATCTTAATTTTCCCCGTTAATTTTAGTATCTTTAAATAATATTAATGTCTATACTAGCTTTTCCTTTTAAAATTTTGTTTTTATAAAATATATACTTACCTATTTGTTTTGTGTGTGTGTATGTGCATACATATGCACTTTGTGTGTGTGTGTGCATGCACACACGCGTGTGCATATTGAATTCAGAGAACTGTTTGCAGGAATTGGTTCCCTCCTTTTGCTTTGGGTCCTGGGAACTGAACTCAGGTCATCTGGCTTGGCAGCCAGTACCTTCACCTGATAAGCTGTTTTGCCAGCCTTCCAGCTTTTTTTGATTGGTGTTTGTGTGGTTTCTCTTTATTCGGAGTTTGCTTTTAGATTAAAAGCAGACCTGTACATAAAGCGTGCCTCTTAAAGACATCTTACAGTTGTGTTTTGTTATTTCACTCATTTCCTGTTATTGTAACCACAAATTCACAGTGTGCAGGACAGCTGTGTTCATAGTTTTTGTTTGATTCATTTTAAAAAGTATTTTTTTTTCTGTCTTTTAAAATCAAGAATTATTTTGTCATATTCTTCCATTGGATTAGTATTTTATATCTTTTATAGTTGAACGACTGCTGTATAAGTTACTTGCTGCTGTGACAAAATACCATTTATGACGCTGTGGTTGCCTGTAAAATCAAATTGGGCCAATGGACATACATGTTGCCTGCTATCACACATTTCTTCTTTATACTGAGAGTATTCAGTGTCTATTCTAAGAAATTCTCCTGCATACAGCACATTGTTAACTCTAGGTCCCTAAGCTACACACTCTCTTCAAGTCTCCTTCTCTTATCTGTCTATGTCTGTCTGTCTGTCTGTCTGTCTGTCTGTCTGTCGTCTATCTATCCATCACATCTGTCTATCTATCTAATCTATCATCTATCTATCTATCCATCCATCATATCTATCTAATCTATTATCATCTATCTATTCATCTATATCTATCTATCTATCTATCTATCTATCTATCTATCTATCTATCTATCATCTATCCATCATCTATATCTGTCTGTCTGTCTGTCTGTCTATCTATCTATCTATCTTTCTATATCTATATATCCATCTAGAGACTAGGCATTGAACTGTGGTAAGCATTCTACTACTGAGTTTCATCCATGCCCAAATTGTCCCAAATCCTCTTAGTATCTACATTTCCTAAGGGAAATTTCTTTTATTTCTAGTTTTGGAAATTTTTATTCTTTATTTCCTCTTAGCTATTCTTCCTAACTTTTATCTTTTTTTCTATTGAGTGTATTTTTTGTTGTTGTTATTGAATTTCATCCTCTTACTATTTACTTTCCTCCTATTGATAAATCCTGTCTTTGGCTAGCATCTTCCTGTTTTCCCTTACAAGCACCTTCTGCTCTTTGCTCCCATGAGTTTGGACTTCTAAGATCCTGCACCAGTGACAGCAGAAAGTATTTGGTTTTCTCTGTCTGGCTTATTTCATGTCCACCATTCCTGCCAGATCCAGCCACATTGCTGCAAGTCTCTCCTGTGGCTAAGTAACATTTGTTTTATATATCAATACGTAAGCATGCATATGCCTGTCTTTTGTTTCTTTATCCACTTGTTTATTGATAGAGATTTACTTATGTTTTTTTTGTTATTAAGAATAATATTGTGAATGACCATGGTAATAGAGATATTTTTTAAAAGATTGATTTTATTTCCCCTGGAAGATATGTAGTAGTAGAGTTGCTGTATCACATCATACTTAGAAATTCAGATTCTCACCAAGCAGTGTTCCATCAATGGCTCCCTTTTCTTCAAATCCTTTCCAACACTTGTTGTGTCTTTTCTTTTTATGAGGTGATATTTCCTTGTGATTTGATTTGCATTCCCCTAGTGAGTAGTGATGAGAATTTAAAAATGTATCTGTTACTAGGTGAAACCTCTCCGATGACAGTTATGCTAGACTCCTGTCTGGAAGTGTGGCAGAATATCATTAGTAGTGTCAGGGGTTGGCTCTCTCTCATGGCGTGGGTCTCAAGTTGAGCCAGTCATCTGATGGCCTTTCCCTCAATTTCTGTTCCATATTTTACCCCTGCTCATCTGGTAAGCAGGGCACAGTTGGAGATTATGTGGCTGGGCTGGTGTCCCGATTCCTACATTGGAAGTCTTTCTTGCCTGGTTACAGGAGATGGCCATTTCCTAAACAGGAAAGGAGGTGAATAGTCTTACTGCAACTCGATATGCCAAGGCTGGTTACTAACCATGGGAGGCCTCCCCTTTTCTGAGGAGAAAGAGAAGAGGAGTGGGTGTGGGGGAAGTAGAGGTGAGAGGGAGGGACTGGGAGGAGAGGGGGAAGGGGAAGCTGCAATCGGGATTTAAAGTAAATAAATAAATTAGTAACAGGTGTACATGTTAGGTATTTGCAAGCAGATATTTGAGAAACATTCACTAAGGCCCTTTGGCTATTGTAAAATTGAATTATTATTACTATTTTGCTTTCGAGTTGTACATGTTCCCTATGTATTTTTGATATGAGTCCCTTATGAAATTCACGGTTTATATTTCCTCTCATTCTGTAGGTTTTGATTTGCTCTTTCTCTCTTCAGAAGCATCTTTGTATGGTATAATCACAGTTCTATCTTTCATTTTCTTAGCTGTGCTAAAATGTACGATGTCAGGATTAAAGATGAGGGACTGGTTTCTGTTTTCTTCTAGAAGCTCTATGGTTTTGGTTTCTTTCTGTAGATGTGTCAGCTAAGAATCCAAGTCAGTTCTTTGAATGAGAGTATCTACTTTTGCCCATGTCATTTACTGGAAAGATTCGCATTATGTTTTTAAGCTTTCTCCAAAGACCATCTGACCAGATAGGCCCTTACATTGGGGCTCCCAGTTTTTCTTGAAATGAGCAGAGGAGTCCTAAGGGACTGAGACCAAGTGAGTGGACTTAAAGAAAAAGGATAGTGCTGGGGTCTCGAGCAGCCTACTTGGTTCAGCTTTTTAACCAAGTTTGGAGATCAGAGAAAATTGAGTTTTAAGAGCTCGTTAGCAATGAAAAACTATTATGTTTTTAAGTGGCAGAATAAGAAAAAATGATTCAGAAACCCTTAAACTATCTATCTGGAGATCTGAGTTAGATTAAATTTCTTTTGGACAGGAGTGTACAGAGGATGACAAAGACAGTAAGAGATATAAGGAAAGTGGCCTTTAGAGCAGCGTGGAGACCCCATGCACTTGAAGCGGAGACCTCATGCACCTGAGGTGGAGACCCCATGCACCTGAGGTGGAGACCCTGTGCACCTGAGGTGGAGACCCCATGCACCTGAGGTGGAGACCCCGTGCACCAGAGGTGAAGACCCCATGCACCTGAGGTGGAGACCCCATGCACCAGAGGTGAAGACCCCCTGCACCTGAGGTGAAGACCCCGTGTACCTGAGGTGGAGATCCCGTGCACCTGAGGTGGAGACCTGGTGCACCTGAGGTGGAGAGTAAAGCCGGCATCCATGGAGAGATTAGTCTTAAACCTAATGGAGGCATGAAGGCTTCAGTGAGCTATGACAGAGCCTCACTATGCTCTGTCTGGCCTTGATTTTGTGATACTCTGGCCTTGATTTTGTGATACTCCTACTGATGCCTCTCTAGGGCTGAAATGGCTGAAGTAGACCACCGAGCTTGCTGACCTGCAGTGTACGCCTTTGCTCCCAGCTGTCTGATAATAAATCCTCCAGGAAGTTCAGCCATCCAAACAGGAATGCTTGGGAGTGTGGTGGATGAGGCTGGAGGGCACGCTATCCAACAGAAAAATTGTACTTGTCTAACGTACATATGGCGACTTGTCCACTTTTTTTTGGGGTCCTTCAGAACAGAGAGAATCTTTTTTTTTTTCCTTACTGGAAGTGGATACCGGTAGCATGAATAAATTTACCATGACAAAGATGGGGATTCTTAGTGGGATCCTCATGCAGTTAGTGAGCAACGTTCACTTGTTATGTTCTTAGAGAAAAAAGTTCCACATCAACACACTGAATGGTTGACTTTGCATTTGAGTTACAAAGACTTAGGCAGTGGTCATAAAGTACGTTAGGAAATTTAGTGTAGGACTAAGAAACTGTAAACTTGGGATGTCGCACAGTTTTGCTTTGCGTGGACTTTAACCTACAAGGATGAATAGTTGGGTAGGTGGTGTGAAACTGCAGGATAACCGATGGAGGACCTGACTGAGAAGCCTCAGAGGCGGCTGCCCTCAGCGTGGACAAGCATTCCTACGATGAGAAATCTCCCTAGGTCTTTCCTTCTTCATGCTTAAGAAAATGTACAGGGTCAGTCGTTTAGCCTGTACTGCCTTCTCCTGGTTCGTACTGAAGTAGCAGTTAAGATTGAACAAATGTAAACCTTGTGGGCATGGAGCTCAAACACACGGATGTTGTGGGATGCTCCCTTCTTCCTATGCAGCCGAGCACCCTTTCCGTGGTACCAGTAGGGCTGACTTAGGACTGTGATCGTATTTTTCACGGCCCTTAACATTTCAAGCCTATGCATAGATCAATAAGATGTCTAGGTAGGAGACTTATTTCACAATTTGCTAATTCAGATCTGTGAAAGACTGAGATACCCGTAAATTGTTTACTGCTAAAAGAGGGAGCCAATACCAATTTTAAATTCTCATAATGCATGTAAGTTATACATTCTATTGTGAAAGGACATTTCCTTCAGGCCTCTGAAGCTGATCTTAATTTCCCGGGTATGCTGTGGCAACATAACAAAGAACTTATCACTATAAGTCTCCAGAATTACAGGTAAGTCTGAGTTCAAGCAAAGGTACTTGATTCTTCCTCAGGGAGACAAACTCTCATGCTTATTAGTAGGGAGATTTTCATATTCAGATAACATAGAAAAAAGGAAATAAAATAAAAAAGGAAATAGGCGAGCACAATTACTATTTTGGAGCAGGCTAATACAAAAGCACATGGCATCTATCTGTCATCTGTCTATCCATCATTTATTTATAATATGGTATCCACCAGCTGTACTTGATAAGATAGATATCTGTGAGGAACTTAAGAATGCTAGAGAAGACAGGTGGTGGCAGTGCACACCTTCAATCTGAGCACTGGGGAGGCAGAGGCAGGTAGATCTCTGTGGGTTTGAGGCCAGCCTGCTCTACAGAGTGAATTACAGGACAGCCAAGGCTACACATAGAAACCCTGTCTTGAAAAGCCAAAAAAAAAGAAGAGGAGGGGGAAGAGGAGGAAGAGGAGGAAGAAGAGGAGGAAGAAGAGGAGGAAGAAGAGGAGGAAGAAGAGGAGGGGAGGAAAAAGAGAAGAGGAAGAGGAGGAAGAGGAAGAAGAGGAGGAAGAGGAAGAAGAGGAGAAAGAGGAAGAAGAGGAGGAGGAAATGCTAATACAAGAGAACTATGCTCAGGATGATGAGCAGAGTCAGGTCTTGCTCCAACCTCCTCTCAGAGCAGTCACAGGTGTAGAAATGTTGCAGAAGGCGAGGATCCTGAAAGGCTGAACCAAAGTAGGAATTAAAAACTGAATAATAACTACAAAGTGGAGCAAAACAGGAGCTAAGTAAAACCTAAAAAAAAAAAAAAAAAAAAAAAAAAGGAGTGGGAGTCAGAAAAATCAATGCTCTGTCCCTCAGGGAAGAGAGCTGGGGATAGCAGGGCAACTTAAGTTAGTCCAGCACAATGGTTAAGGGCAAGGGGCAGATGCAGCTGAGACAGGAGTCAGCCTCATAACTTCCTGTATTAATTCCTGCTCATTCCATGCCCACAGTTTCTACTCTTGAAGAGCCTAGAAGTAGTGGCATCTCAGAAACATGGCTGGAAAGACACCAGTCATCTGATAGACAATAGCTTAGCAGTGGGTTTGTGCCCATTGTATACATTTATGTATTTGAATATGCCAGTATGATAAGGAAGGGATGGGTCATACTTCCTTGGTTTATTAGGACTATTTCATTCATAAAGTCCAATAAAAGTGCCATATTCATATGCTTTTAAGTCAGAAATAAAGGGTAGCTGGGAACAAGTCATTCAGGTACAATGACTTTGGTCCTCAAGATCAGACCCAAAACCACTCATTAAATATCTTTGTTTAATAATTGATTTTGTATCAAAAGCTATTCCTAATCATTAAAATATAAAGGAAAATGTCATTATTAAAAGGTGTAAGATACCGGTAAGGGGGTTCTTCTCTTCTTAGTTACAATAAGCCCATGATTCATTTAACATTAACTAGTGCTCATAACGTGAACACTTGATCTTCCAATCTGACAAACCAAGTCTAATAGCTTTAATTTAGAAAATGGAAAAAAAACAAAACAAAACAAAAAAAAAACAAGCTAAAACCATAAGAGGAAGAGCCAAGATTTCCATGTTAGCAGGCAGGTTGCATCATCCTCAGGAATATTCTGAGATCTGAGAAGAAGATGAGAATAGAATATCAGTAATTGCTATTTCTCTTCACAGTTAAGATACCAGGGATCGAGGAGCTATCCCACTGCAGAGATAAGCACAGCCCCCAATTCTAAGAGATACTTTATCTTCCTCTAATTGGAGAGGTTGAAAGGACTTCCGAGATTGTTATTTTAAATGCCTTCTGCTATTAAACCATGGTTAGGAAGTTTGCTCAGCCAAAATGATGCTTAGAGAGCATAAAGTTTATGAGTCACGGAAACCAGAGTGCTTCCAATTACTTTCCTGCATTACGGTGCAGTAGGGGTCTTTAATATGCATTGGGATTCTGCCTGAGAACCAACTCGAGACAGGTAATCTTCGTCTTGGCATGTCTCCCCACCTTGATGATCTGCCAGATAAAAGTTAGGTGAGCTATTTTATTGATTCTTTTAAAAGATCTGTCTTCTGTAAAATGGGGCTAATAAAAGATATAGTTGAGGCTTGTGGGGAAAGAAACAGAGCAGGCTTCCTGTGTCTCTTCCAAACACAGCAGATCACCCTGGAACCTTAAATTGGGCTTGCTTTCTTCCCTTCTGCCTTCTACCAATGGTCCTCTTATTTCCTTTGTTCTTACCCCCAAACACTTTCTCTCTCTCTCTTTCTCTCTATCTCACTGCCTGTAATTGTGTACCAACTCAATTTAGACTAATTCTATCTGGTCTTAGTATTCTGAGGAGGAATAGATAGAGCTGGCTCCAGCAGGCTCTTGTCTGATTGGGATTCATCTATCACTGCCCCTGGATTTCTGGGAGCCCTGGAGGTTGCTGACAGTCCATGTATGTTAGTAATTTCAAGGTTTTCAAGCTTTTAAAAATTTGATTATTCTTCACAATTCAGAAATGTTTAATAAGGTGCATCATTCAGGTGCCAAGGAGAATATGTGGCTAGCGGGCCAGAGAGTGCAGATAGATGAGTTTTACCTAGCATCACTATTAGCGGAGAGCTTGTAAGAGCCAAAGCAAAGGGCGTTTACTCTGATGGATCTGGTACATCAGTGTGGGAGACAGAGCAATATGATTCTCCTGTACCTTTGGAAAGATAATTGCTTCCTTTCCAATGGTAAAAGCAGTATGTGTTTATTGTAAAATACCTTTGCAAAGCAGTAAAAAAAAAAAAAAAAAAAAAAAGGCAAAAAGAACAAATCTAATACCATGGGCTATATTTGGTAATGGACTTGATGTTTTAGGTTAAAAACCCACAGAACATCCTGTTAGGCAACTTATACTGTGTGTTATTACAGCAAACATCTTACTAGATAAGATTCCCTAGAAACTTTAATCCTGCTATTTCATGGATGAAGTACAGCTTATTTAATAATTTGCTATATCTAGGTCTTTACTTTGGTTTAATTTTATACTATAAAATAAAACAAGGCAGCGCAAATATATAACCCTAATCTTAGGTTCTCAGGAGACTGAGCCAGGACTACTTGAGCGGTCTAGCCTAGGCTATATATAGAGTCCCCCCACCCCCAATCAAAGCCATATCAAATATTTGTTTACTTTTATTTTATGTGTGTGTTTTGCCTATATGTATGTTTATTACCTGCATGCCTGCTACCCTTCAGAGGCCAGAAAGGGGTATTGGATCTTCTGGACCTGAAACCGTCATGTCGATGCTGAGACCTTAACCTGGGTTCTATTTAAGAGCAGCCAGTGCTTTTATCCACTGAGCCATTTCTACAGTGCCCGACAAACATTTTTATAATTTGCCTTTGACGCTATTGATTTTCCTGTGTAGAGACTAACTGAATCAGAATCAAAGCATTTGAAGGATTGATACGTGTTGCATAACCTGTCTTGGTATAGGCCGGGGACCACTCTTCCAACATATGTTGAGGAAGTTTATAGTAGCAACCACGTTTCACTGGTATGTTAACTTATAGCTCATTTGTAGCATTGAATGTGTGCTTTCTGTTTTCATAGATTTTATAGATGTTTCATTTCCACCTTTATGAACTATCTACGTATTATTTGACTCATTTCCCCACCAGGTTTTTACCCTATTCTTACCAGTTTCATCAGAATGCTTTACATATTGGAACTGCAGTTATCCATACCTCAAACCCTTCTAGTTCACTTCTTGCTCTGTACATTTACTTATGCTGAAATTTTCGGTATGCTTTTAGACTGACTGTGAACAAACAAAAACTTAATATTTGATGTACTGCTTCAAAATCTCTGCCCTGCTCCAGTGTTATCTGACAAGGCAATCTATAGCTTACCTGGAATTTACATAGGGAAATCCATGAGGTAGGCCTCCAGCCTGAATCTTCATAAGTTATCCAATTATTATATCACCAAATTAATAAAACATTAACATTATTACAGTCAGTATTATGATTAATAGGAATAACACACACAAACCATATGATTACAAATAAATTATTTTTTTAAGTTAGCTTCCAAAGTATTAGGTTTCCTTCGGTCATCTTTATGCATACGTAGTCTTAGTTGATTCTGCCCCTTCTGCCTGCTTTACTCCAGTTCCTGCCCCGCTCCACACATAAATCCTTCCACTGCTGGTATTCCGCCATCTACTGCCGTGTTACATGTGTTCTATTACCCCCTCTCACGAGTATCTTCTAGTTTCTTGGCATCTACACATTCACACATACGCTTATAGTGATTAAAAACCAGGATCCACACACAAGCAAGTCATTAGCTTGCTTAATACAATATTTTCTAGCCTATTCTATTTCAGTGATTATTCAGTTGTTTTATTTGCCTTTAAAGCAAAATAAAATTCTAATTTATAGTAACTACCACTGATACATTAATATCGACTGTCCTTTTCTTGATCATGTATGAAATTTAAATATGTGCATAGGTGTTTTGCCTGCATGTATTTCTGTCTTTTACTTGCATATTTACTGTCCACATAGACCAGAAAATGGCATCAGATGCCCTGGAACTGGAGTTGCTTGTGAACAGCCATGTAGGTGCTGGGAATCAGACCCAGGTCTTCTAGAAGAGCATCCAACATTCTTAGCCATAGAGTCTTCTCTCCAGCCCCATGTACAAAATTTTCATCTGGATTCATTTTTTTTTTTTGTAAATTAAGTATATGATTTTATTATTTTCTTTGAAAAGATTTATTTAATGATATATTTTTATTTTATGAGTATGTGTGTGTGCCTGAGTATATGTATATGGAGCACCAGCATGTAGTGCCTGTGGAGGCCAAAAGAGGGCGTTAGTTCTCCTGGAACTGAAATTTCAGGTGTCTGTGAGCATTGAGACATGGGTGTTGGGAACTGAACCTAGGTTCTCTGGAAGACAGGAAGTTCACTTAGCGTCTGAGTCATCCCACCAGTCCTCTAATTTGAGTACTTTAAAGTCTTCATTTTCTAGCCTTTAATTTTAAAAAAGAGAGCATGTATATTTTTAGTAGGGTTTCTCTAATAACTTCCCAAGGTTCCTTCTGAAGGTCTGAAACAGTGACTTCCCTGCCCTAAGCTGTATTACTTTATTTTTGGTTTTAGAATTCAGAGCCTTTAATGTGCTAAACACATTCTCTACACTGAACTTCACTCCCAGATTCAACTAGAGCTTTAAATCGTAAATTTGTTTAGCTGAACCCTTAGACTTTGAAATGTTAACTCTCCTCACTCATGTTTTCTGACTTATTTCACTTTATAATACTATTTTATAATCTATGTATGAAGCATGATCGTCTTAGATTTTCATTCTACTTAGTTTATACTTATATTCCTAGTATGGAAAGCATCTGTTTGTTGTTCTGTTAACTTGTGAATAAGAATCTACCTGCTATAATAATGACAGTTTCTTACAACTCTGTATTATACACATACACTATAACACCAGCCAAACTAATCAGTTCTTCTGTTAGTTGTAGTATGTCAGATGTCAAAACTAAACAAATTGTTCAGGATCCTACACATCCCTCTTCAGGGTCTAGGTCAGTGAGGCTCCTGGACCTTTTTCTTCATGTAACATCCCCAGCCTAGTCATAGTATCAAGATACCATGCCTGCATCACACCAAACTTCTAGGCTTCCATCAAGACCCATCCTGTTTGCCCATCAGCCTATAGACTCCTCTTATGCTATATCCAACCTCTATAGGCTCCTCTTATTACCTAGCCAGGTCTACCCTGACACTCCAGGCTTGGACCAGGTTCTACATCATGCACACCAGCCTAGTCCTCTTGGTTCACCTGATTTCCTTCCATCCAAGCCATTTGTCTTAGTTAGGGTTTTACTGCTGTGAACAGACACCATGACCAAGGTCTTATAAAGGACAGCATTTTATTAGGGCTGGCTTACAGGTTCAGAGGTTCAGTCCATTATCAAGGTGGGAACATGGCAACATCCAGGCAGGCATGGTGCAGGAGGAGCTGAGAGTTCTACATCTTCATCCGAAGGCTGCTAGGAGAATACTGGCTTCCAGGCAGCTACGATGAGGGTCTTATAACCTACACCCATAGTAACACACATACTCCAACAGGGCCATACCTTCTAATAGTGCTACTCCTTGGGCTGACCATACACAAACTATCACACCATTTTCAACCGTGAGTCCCAACCCACTTGTACATCCTCTCTGCTGCCACAACTTACTCTCTCTATACTAAACTAACAAAAGAAGCCCACATGCACAGATCTACTTGCAAAAATATACACAACATAAAGATCAAGCCAGTATTTCCCCTCCAAAGCTCACGAGTCCTGTAGAAATGTTTGCCAATGAGAACTACCTACATGAATCCCAGGACACAGAATTTAAAAGAATATTCATGAACTTTGTCAAAGAATTCAAAGAGTTTGAAGAATACACAAAGAAACAGTTCAATGAAATTCTAAAAAAATAACTTAAGGGGAATAAATGCCTGTGTGATGCCCAAGTGCATGGAAAATGACTTGTCTCCTTTATTTCTCAGATACGATAGAGTGCAGCATATGTGTGTCTGATGCTATTCATCATGGCTTTCAGAACAATATTGACTGAGAATCTTTGACTTGACCCTAAATATGGTGGAGATGAACTTTGACTTGACTTGTGAAGAATGTTGCTGGCTTAATGTTAGGCTAGATTTACTTTATTGTATTACTGAAAACATCTGTCCTTTTTTTGTTTCAACTACTACACCCACTTTGTAGTCAAGAGCAGCCTTGAACTTGAGATACTATTGTGTTAGCTTCACAGTGCTGAGATTCCAGGCACACTGTTCATACAGTTTTGTTCAAGATTTTTGACTTAAAAAGCACTGTCCTTTATACTGTGGTTATTTCCCATTACTGCATTTGTGTGTTTCCTCCTGATCTATCTATTTCTGTTCTCCCTCTATTTCTGTTAATGATCGTGGTTGGAGATTTATCCATTTTATTACCATATTTGAAGTTCTGCCACCTGTATTTATTGATGTTATGAGAGGACAACCTGCAGAAGTCCGTTCTCTCCTTCTACCTTGCAGGCTCATGGGGATGGGACTCAGGTTGTCAGGCTTGGTGGGCAGGTGCCTTTACCTGCAGAGTTGTCTTGCTGCCCGTTCTGTGTCTCTTTTTGTATTTGTTATTTATTTTCCCAGCTTCACTTTATTGTTTTCTGGGTGTTGTGAGTTGAACGCTTGGCTCATGCTGTCATTTCCTTTGTGTGATACCATAGGGATGTTGATTTGCCTCAGAGTGTCTCAGCATCACTTCTTTTTTTTCTTTATTTACATTCCAAATGTTATCTATCCCCTTTCCTAGTTTCCTTCCCCCCATATCATCCCCCCTGCGTCTATGAGGGTGCCCCACCCACCCACCAACTCCCACCTCCCCGCCCTTGAATTCCCCAGTACTGGGGCATTCCCCTTCACAGGACCAAGGGTCACACCTCTCATTGATGTCTGACAAGGCCATCCTCTGCTACATATGCAGTTGGAGCCATGGGTCACTCCATGTGTACTCTTTGGTTGGTGGTTTAGTCCCTGGGAGTTCTGGGGGGGAGGGTCTGGTTGGTTGATATTGTTGTTCTACCTATGGGGTTGCAAACCCTTTCAGCTCCTTCAGTCCATTCTCTAACTCCTCTATTGGGGATCCTGTGCTCAGTCCAATGGTTGGCTGGGCATCAATTTTGTTACTACTTGTTTCCTTTGGTTGTTTGCTTTGGTTGTGGTGCCAGGGTAAGACCCAGCACCGTACATGAACCAGGTAAAAGCTCCATCACTGAACTTTGCACTAGCCCCATGTTTCCCTGGTATTTCTAATTTTATATTGTTACTTTCTCATTTGCCTTGGGAGTAATTCAGGAGAAAAGCCCTAAATGTCAAAGTTTTGTTCTCTTCTGCTTTACTTTGCCATAGCTGAGAAGAGCGGCTTGAACGTTTTCCACATTTGTTATTGTTTTTCGAGACTCTTCTCTGTAGTATAATATTGAACAGTGTTGATCAGAACATCAGAATGTGTTGAGTCTTTCCCAATGTCGCTAGTTAAGATGAGGCTTTACTGCATTAGGGTGGGGCCCAGTGATACCAAACTTTTCTTCAGTTCAGTTAGTGAATGTACACAGAGGAACCCATAGATAAAAATAACATGTAAAGAGGAGGGAATATTGGAATAAGTTATTATAGGAAGGCAGAGACCTACAATATTTGTATTAATATTAAATTTGTGGTACATCCCATTATAATTATATTATCAATTTATTTCACTTAATGTTTAATTATTGAAGTTAATATTTGATTATAGTTTTTTAACTGAAAAACTTCTGTCCATTTTATTTAAAAAATGATTTTCTGTATTTAAATCTCTATTCTCCATTTTTATGCTTTAACAGCCAAGAAGAAGAATATTTGCCTCTTTGTGATAAAATACATAAAATATTAATCATATGACATGAAGGGCATGGCTGAATACAATGTTACCATCTCTCAATTAATTTCTTTAAAAAACTGTTTCCAGATAAGGTCATTTTCTGCAGTTCTAGGTGGATGAAAATGCCTATATTTGTTAGAGCTGGTATTCATTTTTTGGATGGCTTGAAATAAACGCTTCCTTAATGTTTCTTAATTTTCTGTTTTCTTTGCTTTTATGCTATCAAGCATTCTGTTTCATATTGTTTATATCCAATGAGGAGTCATTCCATAGCCTTTAAATATCCATAATGCCTTCCAAATATAAAAGTTGATAATAAGGATGACCGTAGCCATGACAGTGATGGCAAGATATATGCATAGAGAAAAGAGTGAGCAAATTTATCCCATATGCTATGCATGGTAATGAAATTGCTAACATTTTCTCAGTCCTGCTGTATAGCGGGCACCATGTTAATTGCTGTATATACGTGTCCCAGTTTCTTTTATATTGTTTTGATAAAATATCTTAGCAAAAGCAGCTTAGGGGAAAAGGGTTTATTTTACCTGACAGTTCCTGGTTAGAGTTCAACCTTATGGGGAAGTCAGAGCAGCAGGAGCTTGAAGTAGCCAGTCATCCTGACATCCACAGTCAGGACCAGAGAGACATAATTACATGCATGGACTTGCTCAGTTCAACCATTAGTTCAGGACCCAGCCCATGAAATGGTGCAGCCCATACTCAGGGTACCTCTCCATCCTCAATTAAAAAAAATTCCTCACAATTCAATCTGATCTAGATAATCCCTTATTGAGATTCTGTGCCTGATGATTCCAGGTGTGTCACATTGACAATGGGCTAACCATTGAACATATTATTTCAGTAAATCTTTGTATGAATCATACACACACACACACACACACACACACACACACACACACACACACACACGTACATAAATAAATAAATAAAATGTCATGGATACTTTAAGTTGTCCTCCTCTTATATATAAGGACAACAAGAAGCAGGCTAGTTAAGAAAAGAAGTCCCCTCTGCAGTAGAGGGAGTAGAAAGATTTTAAGAACCAGAGATTTGGGAGAACCAGAGCAAAAACAAAACAGTTTCTTTTAGAAATGACAGGGCCACTGCCTTCATAAACTGACAACCTCTGTGTTTGTCTGAGCTCAAGGCAGTCAACATTTTATCCGTGAGTAGG